>NC_046662.1:21066989-21089789 GCF_010883055.1 Belonocnema kinseyi | reverse complement strand
ATCTAGTCGGGAGTGGTGCTGACTGAAAACAGATGATTTGGAGCGATTCGCGCGCCATCTGTTGGTCATTCTAAGGACTTATTGAACTACCCTCGTAGATCTCCCCTATATTTGCCCAAATATGAAGGAGCGAACGTGCTGATAGTTGGGCGACGGAGATCACTCGGCGGACGTTCCGCTTGGGTTTTGTGCCGGAACGTCGTATTTCGCCACCCCGTGCCAGTTTTCGATCGAGTTACTGCTTTGCCGTGAATTATTATTTTTTAACTTTGAACTTGTTGAAGGTTTTAGTTTAATATTTTTATCTGTTTTTGGTTTGGAACCCTCAGTTTCTGCGTCGTTTTGTTCTGCCAGAGTCGCACAGGTTAATAAATCGCTAAAGACGGTCGGGTTTGCGGAGCGAATGAGTTTTTTTATGCCGGGTCTAACGGTTTCCTTGATTAAGGTGGTAAGCTATTCCTCCGTATCATTGAGCCTAAGGCGTTTCGCCAGTAAGTATTTTTTTTGTAGCAAAAGTTCTACCGGGTCTTTTTTCTGTTTGTTTCACAGAGTGTATCCGTGCGCGCAAGAGATTTATTGTGTTTGGACCGGCGTATTTGTGTATGAGGAGTTCTGTGAACTCTTATAAGGCCATCCCTACTGTACGGGTCCAGTTTACTCGATCAATTTCTGATTGGACGAGATAAGTCTTAAATTTTTGTAGGAATGTCCGAGGCTCCTCGTGATCTTAAAGTACGAATCAAAATTTTAAGGTCAGCCAAACTCATGTTGGGAGGGAGGAATGCTGTGTACGTACTGTAGTTTTCTTTTTGGGTGATCGCGGGAACTTCACGTCGCCGGCTAGGGTCGTGAATAAGTACCTCTAGTAATATTTGTTTAGAGTCTCAGGTTGGGCCGCCAATTGATACGCCAATTGCATCCACCTGAAAAGATCTTTACGATTAACTTAATTTACTCAGACAGGTATAGTCAATAAGGAAGCAGTATTTTTTATTAATCATTTTTCTGGTTTATACTATAAAATAACATATTTAGCCTTTTTGTGAGGCGCGATTGCACATAGCGTCGGTGGTTCAGTTTATGTCGCTTTACTGGGCTTCCTAATATACGGGATGAAGACTTGCGAGCATTAGTAGCCGACCTCGACGGTCGTGTAGCATGGTGAGGGTTTATAAATATGATTGCTGAATCTGGCAGAAACTGGGCAACTGGCCGGAGGGCGAGACGGTTGTCTTCTGGCGGCTGATCAAAGTCTGGGCGTGATCGGCGCGGGGGCTAATCTATCCGGTTGCGGCATTGGTGTAGCGGCCGGTTGTACTGCCTCGATTAGACCTCCTTCTTGGGCGAGCTGGGGCTGCAGGGGCGTTGGGTGGTATTTCGTTTCCAGCCCTTCAAAACGTGGGTCCCCAAACCCTCGGCACGGCCAGTCGTAAGATTTGGTTACTGGTGCCGGAACATATGGACTCGGTGGTTCGAGTGCTGCTATTTCGGCTACCACATCTAACAGCCGTGACGTAGAAGCAGCCACAGGCCTGGGGACGGCTTCTTGTAAAAAGCTGAGGTACGCTTTAGACTCCTGCGGGCTCATATTTCTTCAGGGGGGGGGGGCACTTGCTGTAGGTTACCAGCAGGTGAGATGTGGCGATGAGACCGACTTCTGTATTTTGCCAGCAGCCGGCGGGAAGTAAGAGTGGGAGGTGATCTACTTGCTGTAATTTACCAGCAGGTAGGGTGGAGTGAAACCGCTTGCTGTAATTTGCTAGCAGACAGTGAGAGAAAGAAGAAGTGACCCACTTGCTGTAATTTGTCGGCAGATGCGGGGGGAGACGGCTTGCTGTAATTTGCCAGCAGCACTGTAACATATCAATTTAGCAATCATAATAAAATAATATTTTAGTACATGCAATCAAAGAATCATAGCAAAAACTTAAAATCCATAAATCTGAAGAAATATTAAAAAAGGTGAATAGTTCAGATGCTTTTAAATGACAAGCAACCTCAGATATTGCTTTAATTTCAAGATTGGACTGTCATGTACAAACCCGTTAAGTAAGTACTTTCCATACGAGTAAGAGTATATTTATTCCGTAGTAAATTTAGCAGACTTACAGACCGAAAATAAAAAAGTGTATTTCATTAAGGAATTCTTCTTGCTACTTAAGTAAAAGAGACAACAACGCTTAACTTAAAAATTTAGAGGTTATGCTTCACATGATTTACTCTGGTGTTACTGAACTGGTTAGTGAATAAGTCCGAAATCACTGATTAATCAGTGAAATGTCTAACTACTATTTCAATCAGTGATATATGTATATATGTCTGCCGGTATGTCTGTCTGTGTGTATGTATGGTCACCTGAATGTTGTAGCCATGATGACTTTTGAATATATGCTGTATGCACACACAGAATTATAGCAAAAAACGTATAGAATACATAATAATCTATTTGCCAAAGAGTTCATCTTATCTCTTCCTTATATGTGTAAGTAATATTTTCTTTAAACTTTTTACATTCTCATCAGAGAAGGTATTAGATTTGTGTAAAATTTGCCCCCCCCCCCAATTTTTGTCAAATGTCCACGTTTTGAGACCCTCTGAATCCGAAAAACAGGTTTTTACGAATGTGTCTGTCTTTATGTCTGTATGTCTGTATGTATGCCTGTCTGTCTGTCTAGCTGTGAACACGATAACTTTTGAAAAAAAGTAATCTATTAGATTGCCCTTTGGTACACTCGTTTAGTGCCCTAAACTAAAGGTCAAGTTCGTAAGCCAGCCATTTTGAATGAAAATTCAAAAAGTGGGCACATTTTAAATATTTTTGAGACCACTTTTTGAAAAATTCAAAAATTCTCTGTACGGTTATTCATAGTATACAAAAATTTAACAATTTGTCCTAATGACTTTTTTCGAAAAATAAAAAATTACTAGAACTATAGCATTTTCAAAATACAAAAAAACAATGTAAAATGAACAATTTAGGCCAAACAACGCATGATACGAAAAAAAGTCCAGAGAAGAAAAACCTTGCTTTTTGAAAGCCCTACAAGATTATGATAACAACTTTTTCAATTTGGTCAAAAAGTTGAAAATTCGAAATTTGATAGTACAAAAAAATTTTGAAACCACATTTTTTCAAGATATAAAAATTTGATGCATGGTACCAAAAATAATGAACAATTCCAAAATTCCATTTTTGGGCAAACTATGCAAGATACAAATAAAATGAAAAAGCTTAAATTGCGCGCCCTGAAAAGAACTACAAATTTATAATGAATCACTTTTCGATATAAGCTACGAAAAAAAATGAGACAAAAATTTTTCATCCAAAAAAGAGCTATAATTTTTTATAGGATACGTAGTTTTTGCTTTAGTCGTAAAAAATAACAATCAAAATAATAATATTAAATTTGTTTGAAAAAAACGACACAAGGTATGAAATTAAATTACCAGATAAAAGTTGTTAGCCTAAAAAGATCTATAAATTTAATATTAATTATTTTTCGATAGGACGAGTAGATTTTATTTTAATCGTAAAACATAAGATAAAAAAAAGCAAAAATTAACTTTTTGGAAAAAGCACAGAAAAGACGAAAGAGGACATAGGCTCCTATATAGGACCCTATATAGGTTCCTGTATTAGACCCTTTGCAGAAACAAACAAAATCGCTGGACACATTCTTAAGAATTAGATTTGTTATTTTAAAAAATGAGAAAGTATTTTAACTAGAATCTCTTAAAATGTTGATTGACTTCAGATTGAACAATTTGTATTTAGATTATTTCATTCTTAAGAAATGTAACTTCTAGTTATTAAAAAAATAGTTATCAAACATTTTCTATGCTCAAAGCCGAAAAATTGAATAAATAATTTGGAATTTTAAGTTTTTAGAATTTTACAATATCATACCCGAAGCTAACTTCACATTGTGCAATTTAACTTTGTAAACCTTCAAAACTGAAAAATTTCCATTTTTATTCAGTTAAAAACGAAAAATACTGCATTTTTTAATGTACATTTAAAAATATTCAATACGAAAATTAATTTAAAAAAGAAACAATTTTCAACAAAACAGATGAATTTCCAACAAAATACTTAAAGTATCAACTGAAAGAGAACAAGGTATTGTACTTGAAAGTTATTTTTCTTCAAAACAATGAAAGTAAAATTATTTACATACCCAATCTATTTCAACTTCCTTTGTTCGCGTCTCGTGTCAACGCTAATTGACAATAGACTCTACTACTTTCTAGATAAAATAGTTTTCTCAAAAAAATCACCAATGAAAGAGAATCGTTCCTAAAACATTAATTTAATTTAAATTTTCTTCAAACTGTCTCGATGATTAAGAAAGTAGTACAGCTTTTTAGGATGAACCATGCATTTATTTATTATATTAAATTGATGAATATCGTAATTATTTTTTTCAACTAAAAATTCATGTAGTATATATATATATATAAATTTGTTGGATCCATATCATGTCACATGCGGCAAGTCTCTCTGCGGCAAGTCCTATCTGAAGCATGTCACATCTGAAGCATGTCACATCTGTGGCATGTCTCTTCTGCGGCATGTCACAATTGCGGCATTTCTACCCAACGGCTTCTCTCCCTCGCGGAATTTCTCACTGTGAGATTGACATTTTTGCGGCATCTTTCACCAGTAAATATTTTCCCAGTTGCATCTCTCCCTTCCAAAAAATGTTTAATGTCCAATTACAAATGACTGAACTGCGGCAAGCCTCCCGGGACTTAATGTCACATCTGCGGCATCTCCTACGAGGCGGCAAGTCTGCCCAGCGGCATCTCCCCCCGAAGAAAATTTTGTCAGAACTTCTAAAAATGGCAAAACTGCAGCAAGTCCCCCCAGCGGCATCTCTCCTCCAAAAAATTTTAAAAGTAGTTTCAAAGATAGCAAAACTGCGACAAGTCTTCCCAGCGGCATCTTTCCTCCAAACAATTTTATAAGTAGCTTCAAAGATGGTAAAACTGCAGCAAGTCTCCCCAGTGGCATCTCTCCCCCAAGAAAGTTTTGAAGGGGCTTCTAAAAATGGCAAAAGTGCGGCAAGTCTCACTAGCGTCACCCCCCCCCCCCCCCCCCAACAAAGTTTCTTAGTAGTTTTGAAGATAGAAAAAATGCGGCAAGCATAGTTGCAGTTTCACCATCCCTAGAACTAATTAGAAGATTTTCGTGGGTAAAAGACGCCGCTAGAGAGACTTGCCGCACTTTTGCCATTTTTAGAAGTTCTTACAAAATTTTCTTGGGGGAGAGATGCCGCTGGAGAGACTTGCCGCAGTTTTGTAATTTTTAGAAATTCTGACAAAATTTTCTTCGGAGAGAGATACCGCTAGGGAGACTTGCTGCAGTTGTTCCACCTTTGGAAGTACTTAACAAGTTTTTTCGGGAAAGAGATGCCACTGGGGAGGCTTGCCGCAGTTACGTCATCTTTGGAAGTGCTTAAAAATATTTCTTGGAGGAGAGATGCCGCTGGGGAGACTTGCCGCTGATGAGAGATGCCGCGAATGTGACAATTAATCCTGGGAGACTTGCCGCACTTTTGCCAGTTTGATGTGGATTGCAAAATTTTTCCCGAGGTGCCGCAGATGTGACAATTAGTCCCGGCAGGGTTGCCACAGTTCAGTTATTTTTAATTGGACATTAAACATTTTTTGGAAGGGAGAGATGCCACTGGTAGAATATTTACTGGTGAAAGATGCCGCAAAAATGTCGATTTCACAGTGAGAAATGCCGCGAGGGAGAGAAGCCGCTAGGCAGAGATGTCGCAGATGTGACATGTCGCAGTTGCGACATACCGCAGATGTGACAAGCCGCAGATGTGACACACCGCAGAAGAGACATGCCTCAGATGTGACACACCGCAGGTGGGACTTGCCGCAGAGACTTGCCGCATGTGACATAATATGGAGCCAAATTGTGTGTCGTCTTTCAAGTACATATCGCATGGCGGAGTATAAATAGAGATTTCGAAACGAGACTCGTTTAAGTAAAAAAAGCTCATCCTCATTATTTGAAGATCCATGTTGACATACATATCTATAAATTCTAACTGCACTCTTAATATACAAACTATACGTATTAAATTTGTAATTATTATTTATAATGGGAAACCTGCAAATTTTGTATGGAAATTTGGAAGGAGGTTTTGGAAAATCTTACATATGAAAAGTTTGTACTCAAAAAATAATAAATCTAAAGACATTTGAACTTAGAAGAAATTCCAGCATAAATGTTTGCTGCTCTATAAAAAGAATGACATTTAAAAAAAAATAGGATGAAATTCGGAACAGGGAAAATTAATTTTCCACCAAGAAAGTGAAGTTTTCAAGAAAATTCTTAACTTTTCCACAAAATTTGTGAATTTTCATTTGAGAAGGATAAATTGTCAACCAAAAATTGTACGAAAACATTTTCAGTTAATTTTCAACCAAGAAGAATCATTTGCCATCAAGAAGATTAACTTTCTATTTGATTAAAAAAAATCGCAACAAAATAAAACAAATTTTCAACAGAGGATTTAATTTTTTAACAAAAAAAAAGGATATTAACCAAAATGGATGACTTCTAACACTAAAAGATAAAATTTTAACCAGATGCAAATATTCAAAATTAAACTATTAAAAAACATATTGAAAGTTACATTCATTGGAAACACATATAATACTAATGATGAAATAATTTCCAAACCTACATTTTTAAAATTCAAGAAATTGTAAAAATTTGAATTGTTGATCTTTAAAATTTAAGATTTCTCATATAAAACATTGACGATTAAAAATTGTGAATTTTTATGTTTTACAATTAAAAATTCTGGAATTTTGATGATTTACATTTTAAATTTCATCAATTTGGAAGATTTAAAATTTAAAGCTCCCGACTTTTGATCTTACAAATTATCAGAATTTAACCATTTTTATTTATGCATCTTTAAAAATTAAAGAGTTACTAATTTCAAATCTTCAAAATTAAAAAATCGAATAGGAAAGCTGCAAATAGCAGTTTTCAAATCTGTAATCTCCCCCGGTTAGTAAATAGGGAACCAATTTCTTTTCCCGCGTATAAGGATATACTTTAATGTTATAATTGTATGTAGGTTCATTCTAATTACTTATTATTTGTAGCAATATTGAGCTTTAAAAAAATTAATAAATTAACAAAATGAAATAAAGAGTTAGTGTTTAATTATAAGTATATATTAGAAAATGTCTACAGCTTTTTTCTATAACTCATATTTTCCAGTGTTTTCATCAATTCCACTGCTGTCGTACTCTTGAAAAACGCCGTTACAGCCACGTGATAGTTGTTATTTATTTTCTTCAATATTCGCTATTTGAACCCTCACATTGTTTTCGATTTCGATGTTTCTCACGTGCATGTTGTTGTACTTTATTTCATCATATTTTGCGGTGTGTCCATGATAATTCAAATTAAAAGGATATTAATAAGGTTAAATAAATGATCTGTTTAAACAAGTCTTGTTTTTCCATTCCCAATTGGATCTTGGTAAATGCGTATGATTAAAGAACTTTTATTTTATCATAATTTTCCTAATATAAAATGATGAGCTCAAATAAATTATTTCTTGAATTTCCGAAAGTACTTTATTCGACCGAAATCAATATATTGGTTAATGAAAATTTCATTTGAAAATTTCGTCAAGTTCACTCTGAACAAGCTGAGAATTGGGATAAAGTTACAGACCACTCTATCACCATAGACAGTGCATTTTTTTATCAATCCAATAGTATAACAATTCTCATTTCTTTAATTTAGAAAAAGAACAGTCATTTTTTCAACTAAACACATTTTTTATTTTTTGAAAGCTGCATTCACGTTGGATAAAAAAATTGCAGTTAAAGAAACAAGTTTTTAAAGTGATGCATAACTTTGCTCTTGGTTGAGACAAAAGGAGTAAGTTTTAAAATTAATTAAAATTTAAAATTTCTGGAATTTTAAATGGTAATTATAAATTCTGGTGTTCTGACCTATAGTTTTAAGCCTGAAAATAACATTTTTACAAAAGCAAATATTTTTCGTAAACATGTTTTCAAATGCAGCTAAATGAATAGCAAATACAGGTGGGCAACTTATCATCATGTGTAAGTTTTCGTCGTTTTGAAATTTACTCTGTTAAAAATCTCAGTATATAAATGGCCCTCGAAATGGACCGAGATCAGTTTCTCGACATCAGTTTATTTTTCTACACGTTCAAGATGAAGTTGTTAATCTTAGCTTTGATGGCAATTTTTATAGGTATGAAAATTAAATTTATCTAATTTTTGGTGTTTTCGTATATAGAAGAAATTTTACAATCTTCCTTGGATTTACACACAAAGAATTTATTAGCCACCTCTCAAGAATTCAAGAAATTAATTTTTTTTTGAATTGCAAGTTTTATACACTGTTTAAAAGACGGAGCTAATATAACTGCGATTAGTCCTTGGAAAAGTCCCACCATGTATAGTAAGCTACGTTTTCCAATCTGAATTTAACTAAAAAATTAGCATCGCTGTGAAAATTCTATTTTTATCCTGGGTCGAGTAATTTTTACTACATGTCTATGTAAATCAACAAGATAATAACGTATCGAAAAAATGTTGCTATTGGGATAAATATTTACAAAGGAGGAGGAGTTTACTTTTGTTTTCCGGTGAAAGGTAATTTTTCACGACATTTTCATCGATTATTAGAATTTTTTAAAATAATTACTTGAGCTTCAAAATAAAGTGCAAAAGAAAATGTAACTTTTAAACTAGTTTGGAATAGTTTGCTTTCTTTTAGATAAGGTTTTGTAATGATAACAATTTCGACAACATTTTCATTTGATAAACTTAACTTTCCCCAATTAAAAAATGTTTAACACAATGTTCTCAACAATCAACCGGATGTATGTATACGTGGATGTCCCATTTTCTTATGAACATGACAGCTTGAAGAAAGTTGCAGATTTATTTATGAAATTTGAAGAGCTTATTTTACCACTAATATCATAGTAAAACTTTTTTCATTAACATAATCAAAAGTTGCCCCTAGAATATATGAGATTTCATGATTTGAGATCTGAAGATTGACGCGTAATATTGATACCAAGTTATGGTCATTTATATTATTTAAAAAAACAACTTTTATAGAAAAAATATTCTTACTTGCCTAATTTAAAGTTGATGCAAGAATAGAAACAATTCGTTGATTCGAGACAAGTCCTTTGACCTATAATATGATCATATTTTATTGAAGAGTAAGAAAGATTGTGGTCATTTTTAATATATAAAAAATTGGTTTTATATAGTTTAACTTTTTACATTAACATAGTTTAAAATTGATATAAAATGGAGAAAATTTCTTGATTTGAGAAAAATAGGTTGACCTGTAATATTAATACTCTGTGTTCAAAGGCATAAGGCATTGATGTTATGGAAATTGATATTATACTTTGAAAGATCTGTTTTAAAATGAAAAACTATTTTATTAACATAATCAAAAGTTCATAAAATAATAGAAAAGGCTCCTTGATTCGAGAGAGTTTGATTGACCTATTTGTATTTTGTCATTTTGACTTCCTTTATAAAGAAGTGAACATGATTGATGATTAAGCATAATAAAGAAGTGAAGTGGAAACCTTCGAGATTCTATTTACAGATAGTTTAGTTTTGTTTTATTTAGGGCTTTTAAAAATTGCTAACCAGGGAACTTAACGTTTATTTACATAAACGAGTAGTTACCATCCCATTTTCTTTCCTCAAAACCTCTCAAAGGAAAAAGCATCAGCTTCCTTTAAAGCCTCAAATAAAATTTAAAAATCGTCGAAACTGGAAAAAAATTAAATTAATGTTTGTCATATATTCTTTACGGCTCAATTTCTTCTCAGATAATGCATAAAATTAGTGAAAAGAGAATGAAATATCCTATCACAACTATCTAAGACCAAATGTTTCTTTTGATATTAAAAAATTTCAAATAATTCAAGAAGATATTTGAATTTTTCCGTTTATTTAAACATTTTTTTCAAAATTAAATAATTTTTTATCTAATTTTGATGTTCCAATTTCTTTTAAAATTCCAGGATCAAAGATCAAAATTAACAAAGTGGCGACGATTGGCTTGGAAATATGAAAAGTCAATTTTTGCAAAAAACCGACATTTATGTTTTTTTCTGCACAAAATGTAATTTTAGTATTTTTTCGGAAACAACGAAAGATATAAAAGAATGTCAGAGTTCCTTCCTAAAGCCCATAGTACACTAGCTAACCCAGTTTCGAGGTCTGAAGACTTTTTTCTGAAAATATAATTTTCGAATTTTTGTCCTAAATAATGCAAGATATAAAAAAAGAGTGAGAGCTCTTTTTCGTAGCAAATTTGTATCTGAGCAATATTTTTTACATCTCCTGTTGTTTTCAGACAAAATTCTCAAAATATATCCAAATAAGGCCAAATTGGAAAAAAATATTTAAAAATCTACGGTTGTTTTCTGGTAAAAATCGACTTTTTATATTTTCAATCAAATCTTCGCTGCTTTGTTAATTTTGTACTCAATATTGAAATATGCTGTCGTAATTTGTTACTTTGTTGAACTTCTTTTTTTTAATCGTCGGTTATAAAATTATGTTCTACTCTTTGCCTTTAAACAAATTTTAAAACTTTAAAAGCTTGAAAATCACATATGTTTAACAAGTAGAAACAACGGTGAAAACAACCGGGTATTTTTATTTGTGTTTTATTATTATGACAACATATATTACCAAAAAAAGTCAAGAAAAAATAAACACATTTTATAAACTCTCTAAAAATATTCTTTATTATGTAAGCACATTGTTTCATTCTTAATTATGTAATCATAGTTTTTGCATGAGATGTGAAAAACGATTTTTACAAAGTGTATAATTTTATCGAAAAATAGTTTCAAAAATAGTTCATATTTATGAAAAATCATTTATTTTTAAGGTATCTCAGAATGCTCCATTAATTGCAATACTCCGCAGGGAGCAATTTATAACTCAGATGAAATGTTACAATGTATTTTTGATATAAAAAAGAGCGAGATGGACGAAGATTGTAACAAAGATAACAAAAAAACGAGAGGGGATAGAATCAAAAATGCTTACAATAATTATCTTAAGTCTATTGAAGATGTAGGCCAAAAACAGACTAAGGAGAATTGGCCCCAGAAGGAACAGAAGAATAAATGTTTACAAGATGCAGCTTTCACAAACGCGAAAAAAAAATTCATCAAAACAGCGTTACCGTGCGGGTCGGACCAGAAATTGGACGCTAGCCTGGCAAACGCTAACAAATTAACTTGCCCAATTATTCATGGACCATAATCAAGTGAGTTCTTTTAACGTTTTGTGAGAATTTTATATTATGATTATAGTTCTATTTTTTATTTGTGCATTTTTTATGAAGGGCTAATTATTCCTATTTTTGGTGTACACTAGATTGCAATACTGGAAGATTGCATCGGATTGCGAAAGATTGCTTCTATGTAGCTGTATAATGTAGCATAAAATTACTAAAGACTCCATACATTTTATAGAATTTAGATAGACTTTTATAAATTTTATAGAGATCGCATGATATTGCATAACCCATACGAAAAAACATTATTTAAGAATTGAACCACTGGTGACCAAAAGGGGACACGGCCGAATTCAGCCCGAGAAGTATTGTCCTGAGTGTCTCCATTTGTCTCGTTTTTGTAGCAAGTATTGCACACGTCAGTTCTAGGTAATTTAAAACTGAAGCTAACATTTCGGTTAAAATACTTAAAATAAACGGTTTGACTTATTGTCAATTTAGCCCCCGTTTTTTCTTTATAATATTTTCCGAATAATTTGTAAAGTTTTACAAGATTTAATGAAGGATTATCAAAATATTTTAGGTTGGTAGAATTTCGTTTGTCATGTGAAATGTGATGTGGAATTGATTCCCAATGCTCTTCAATCATTTTTTTAAAATTTTTCGTTAATTTAAGACAACTTTCGCGTACTCCACCTGCCAAATTTTTTAAAGGCTGCTTATTAAAAATCTTTTTTTGAACATTTTCAATTCTTCTTTTGCCCAAACATAGAAAAGCACAAAAAAATTTCTTACAAATCGGAACATTTTCTTCGTCAGTAGGAAATAAATATATCCAATGAATTAACCGTCCTAGTTTTTCACCTGCATTCGTTTGAATAGGATCCTTGCATTTTAACAATCCTCTGAGAAACACATTTTGTTCATTATAGTTCCCGAGATTCCAAAAATTTGTATGTACTTTTTCTTGTTGCACATTTGAAAACTTTTGGTAACATTTTTCTCCACAGCAGGATTCAATAGGTTTGAAAGATCTCTCTGGGATTAGTATATCTTTAGAAATACCGTCTTTTTTAGTTTTAGACTTTGTAATGTATTCTTTTTCCTAAAGAAATAACAAATAATGCTATTAAATTCGTCATTAAAAATTTTAAATAATTACTTTAGACTATCTACATATTTTATATAGTTCAGTAAAAGGATTATTTAAAAAATGAAGAATAAAAAAAGTCATAAAATATTAAATTTATGATTAAAATTTATTTAAAAATTGTATTGACGGTTTCCAATCGTACCTGATTTCTGGAACATTTTTTCTTATTTTTAATCCACGAATCTTCATTTCTTGTTCTTTTTCTACCTTGTTTCATTTTAATATCTTTTCCTTTTAATTAATATTCTCAAAAATATCTAAAAAATCTCAATAATCTCAAAAAAATGCTTTTCCAACTATTATAAGAAACAATTACTTCGCTGATTCTATGCTTTATTTGTAGAATTTCATAGAAGGTGACAAAAAAAGTTACTGTTGTGCATTTGTTTTGTTAAGATTGACTTGACCTTCACGTCAGCATTCAAACATTCAACATTCAAACGTAGCGTGTCCGTGAGTCGGCTCTGTTAAATACTGCGAAGCCCAGCCTTTGTAAATCCGAAAATGCACGAGCAGGAACCCGAGCTCTTCCGACCTCACGAATGACGATCTAGCTGCTCCTCAAATGTTTTCAGATTTTGAAATCCCGAGTTACCTTAGAACTATTAGGCTTATTGCGAAAGGGCAAATATAATTGACTTGATGTAAATAGAGATAGGAGACAAGACTTCTGGGTCCAAAATGTTTCAAATTTAGGGCTGTATGCCTTAGTCATATTTTTAGTAAACAATGGATTTTTAACAAATAAAAAACAAATTTTCGACAAAATAGTTTAATTTTTCAACCTAAGAAATTACTTTTAAAAATACATTTTTTAACTTAAACATTGTAGTTTATACTGAAGTTTGCAGTTGAAAAAATTAATTTTTAAACCCAAATAAATGCCAATTTTCAACAAAAGAAATTAAGTTTTATCTAAAACAAATGAATGTTTAAAGAAGAATTATTCGCCAACAAAGAAGATAAATTTATAACTAAAAAGAAAATTTTTCAAGAAAAAAAAGTTTCAACAAAATTGTTCAATTTTCATCTATAGAAACGAATTTTAAACTAAAAAAAAAAAAGTATTCGATCAGAAATGGACCAGTTAAATTTTCAGACAAAAAATGGAATTTTCAACGAAAGAAATTATATTTCAACTAAAATTATAATGTTTTAACGAAAAATTGAATAGATAAATTTTAGTTGAAAAATAATTATCAATCCCAAAAAATCAAAGTTTCAACAAAGTATTTAAATTTCCAAGCAAAAACTAAATTTGCAAACACATAGTTTAATTTTCAAACCAATAACTTTCTACCGAAAACAGAATTCTAAATTTTCAAAATCAATTTTAAAACAATAAAAATTGTTGTTAACAAAATAGATAAATTTTCAACGAAAAACGGTTACATTATCAGTTTAAAAAAATCAATTTACAACCAACAATTTTTTAACAAAATAGTTTAATTTCCAAACAATGGATGAACTTTCAACCATTTTATACCAAAATAAAAGAAGATTCACGAAAAAATGCATTTTCTTCCAAAGAAATGAATTCTTGATTAAAATAGATGAATTTTTAAACAAGAAGAATAATTTTATGCAATTGAAAAATGTAAAAAAAAACACAATCGAATTTACAGCCAGAATAGTTCAATTTTTAAACATATAGTTAGATTTTCATTTAAAAAATTATTTTTCAACCAAAAATGGAATGGAATGATTTGTGAGAGAAAATTAAAAAAGAGATCAGAATTTTTTAAAATTATTTCGTAATTTTTCCATATTAAATAATTTTAGAAAAAAAAGGAATTTCATTCTTATTAAGCCTTCTTGCGCAATTTTGTTGAACCATTTTTTGTTATCTTTATGTTTGTTTGTAAAATTTGCTTTTAAATTTTAGTAAGTTTACGAAGTATTCAGAAATTTTTAAACAATTAAAAAATAAAATAATTAAAACTTGCAAAAGAATCAGGAAAAATTTAAATAATTCTCAAAAATTAGAAGATTAGAAGGTCTGAAAATATTAGAAAAAAAGAATTATTTTTCTAATAATCGTTTGAAAATTTTTAATAATTTTTATTTACAAAAATGTACTTAAAAAAAATTCAAAAAGATTTTGAAACACATCAAACGATTTCCTAAAATTTAAAAGAAGAGTGCAGAAGATTTTAAAGCAAAATGTTTCAATTTGATAAGATTAACAAGTTTTAAGAAACGTAAAAAATCAAGTAAATTCAAGAAATATTTAGTAGAATGGTAGAGATTAAAATCTAATTTTAAACTTACATTTTTTGGAAATGTAAATTTTCAAAGATTTCAAAAAAATAAACTCTAGAAGCTTTAAGGGAATTCCGAAAGATTTCAAGGAGATAAAATTATTTTTCTTAAAATTCCTGTGAAAACTTTAGTAGATTATATAAGTCAAGTTTTTTACATCTTAAATGCTTTTTCAACATTTTAAGAAAAATGTAGTCAGTTATAAAATATTTTTTTGGAATTTATTTTGTTTTAACCGTATTAGAAATATTTAAAAACTTGAACAAAATTCTCAAAATTCATCAAATATTCGTTGAAATCTTCCAAACTTCTAAATGCCCTAAACATCTTTTAAAAAGACTCGAATTTTTCTAATATTTTTTTGAAAACAATAATGTTGTAAAGGAATGTAATGTTGTTGTAAAATTATCCTTTGAATGTGGTGCGGAAAGGAATTTCATTAAAAAATGTGTGGGATTTTCTTAACAGAAAACTGCATGAATATCTGAACTTTCTTATTTTTATTTGTTAAGTGTATTTTAATCTGCTTTACGTTAAGTGAAAAATCAAATGCTGAAAAACGATAAGAGAAATATCTATTTCTTTAACTTCAACTATAATTTGAAAGGCGATTCTTCATAGTATTTTACTAATTAATGGATATATTTTTATAATTTTATTCCTGAAAATTATTCCCTAAGGTCAAACATGGTACACAAATATCGTAAAATTTAAAAAACACCATCTATTTACAGGAATTTTAAAAATAAAAATCAATGTGTATCATATTCAAATAAATGTTGACAATATTTATAAAAGTATTATTATTTTTAATTAAAAAAATTAATGTATAGAGAGTACAGTTTTATTTTTAAAATTTCACGACGGTTTTTCGTACCATATTTGACCCTCGGCCAGAATCAAGGAAAAATAATCTAAAAATATGTTCATTAATTATTAAAATGATACAAAGTCTTACCTTTACCATTTTTTTCTCTTTTTATAATCATGAGATATTTCTTCATGAAATAAATTTTGTTGGATTTATTTTACAATTATTTACAATCAATTTTAATTACAATTTTTTTACAATTACAATAAAATTATAAAAGCTAAATTTTGCAATGTTGAGATAAGTATTTTAAGGCATTAGAGGTTTTTTAAAGATTTCATATACAATAAAATAAGTATGATCAATTTGTTTATAATTTCAGATGTAAATAATTATTATAAGATTTTTAAGAAAATTAAAAAATTAAGATTTTCGAATATATCAGATGTGTCAGAAAAGATCCTCGGAGATATTTAAGACATTTTAATTTTATTTTAAAAGATCAAAAAAAATATTACGAAAATTTCTTATCAATTTGAAACGTTTTCAATTCTTCAAGATATTGGTAACTCTCTCGAGTTTTTATCAAAAATTAAAAAAATCATTCAAAATGTAGAAAAAAATTTCCTTTCTTCTAAATTTTCCCAAGCATTTTATGAAACTATGTTTATTCTCCTAGAACCTTTCGAGATTCCTTTAAAGTTCCTCAAGTTTATGTTGCATTTCTAAAACACTTCTAAAGTTAAAATTTTTTGAATTTCATCAAGTCTACTAAATACTTCCTGAATTCACTTGATTATTTACTTTTTTTAATTTTTAAATCTTATCCAATTGAAGCATTTTGCTTAAAAATCTTCTACACTCTTCTTGTGCATTTTAGGAAATCGTTTGATGTGTTTAAAAATCTGCTTGAATTTTTTTTAAAGTACATTTTTTTAAATAAAAAATTATTTAAAACTTTCACACGATTATTAGAAAAATAATTATGTTTCTCTAATCTTGTCAGACCTTCCAATCTCTAATCTTTTAAAACTATTTAAATTTTTCCTGATTTTTTTTCAATTCTGTAAAATTAAAAAAAAAACCTTTAAAGTTTTTCAGATGCTTTGAGAATATTTGAAATCTTTTGCAATGTTTTCCCACGTTCTGGAGACACTGCTTCACGTCGTTCGCTGCAACGCGTACGTAGCCGGCCTGGCACGTTTTTGGGCAGCGTCAAGATTACCGCTTGGATTTTAAAACATTCATATTTTTTGAAATATTAATCCAATTGATCTAAAACTTTCCAGAAAACTTCTTTGAACCTTAATGAACAGCTTTCTCACTGAAAGCTTTCCGTAGCTTAATATTCGTTCGCTAAACGAGGCGCTTGAAGGTTAAAATTTATGATTTTTGCATTGCCTCAAAAAAAAATTAATAACTTTTTTGTTTATTACAATATTCTCGTTTTTCTTTCTTAGATAGTTTCAGAAGACTTAAAAACGTACTTTGTATTGGGGAAATCAGGAAATGATGAAAATTGGCTAAATTAGCGCGAGTTGAAGTGAAAAAAGATTGGAATTTTTCGTTTTCAAAAAATCCATTTTTTAACAATTATCTGAAAAACTACAAAACCTATAAATTTTTGCAAGAGGAAAAAAGATGCGCCTTGAAATTCTCTACAAATATCAGTTCTTAAAATTGAAATTAGAAAGATTTTTAAAATTGACACTCAGGACAATCCTTCTCAGGCTGAATCCGGCCGTGTCCCCTTTTGGTCGCCAGCGGTTCAATTATTATAGACATACTCGTATAATAATTTTTCTTTAATGAACGATTATAAAACGATTATAGCATATTTAGTATAAGGATAAATAATAAGAAAATAAGAAAAGAATTAATTTCGAAAGCAGCGAAACTATATAGGAACAAATTATTTTAGATCACATTATGCCATAAGAAGGTTACAAAAAATAGAGATTTTGCGCAAAGTTTACAAAGAAAATGTTAATAAATTCTCTTGATATCTCGAAAATTGATTAAAATCTCATTGATATCTGTTAAAAAAACTTAATTGTCCCTTAAAATCTTATAACCTATTTGGAATACCTTTTTGGAAATCGTAACAATATGTTAAAATAAGTAGAAATATTTGCAATTTTTCTTACAATTCCATGAAATTTATTTTCATTCAATTTTTTTTCAAAGTTCTATAAAGAAACCATTAAAACGTTGAAAGTCTAACGAAATTGTTTGAATTCTCCTGAAATTTATCAATCTCTTCAAATTATTGGAGAGCCTTTAAAACTGCTGGAAAGTTTAAAAAAAAGTCAAGTCCTCTAAGTTTTCTTTTGGTGTTTCGAAACCTTCCGAAATTCCTTGAAACCCATAGAAATATTTTTAAATGCCTTGAAAACGGACGAAAAACTTTAAAATTTGTTGAAATGTTTGAAAATATCATAAAAGATTCAAAACCGTGAAGTCCGTTTAATCGTTTGAAAGCCCTTAAAATCCCTGAAATTCAATTAAATTAAACTTATCTTTGAAATTCCATGAAAGCCTTAGTAATTAAATAAAATCCTTTAAATCGAGTGAAATTGCTTGTAGCACCTTAAACCCCTTAAAACATTTTAAATCACTAAGAATCTATTGGAACTCACTTTTATTTGATTTATTTTCCAAAGTTCTCTACACATACTTTTAAATCTTTATAAAACCTACCAAATTCTTCAAATTAGCCTTGAAATTTTGAAAATCTTTTTAGATACTTTGGAATCTTTCAAATTCTCCTGATACGTTTGGAAATTCCTTGAATTCAATTAAATTAAACTAATCTATCAAAACTTTACAAAAAGCCGCTCATATAACTAGTGATTTTTGAAATTCCATGGAATCCTTGGGGGATTCAATAAAATCCCTTAAATCTTGTAAAATTCCTTGTAAGATCTTAAAATCCCTTGAAAAATTTTAAATCATTAAGAATCCATTGAAATTAACTTTGATTTAATTTATTTTCCAAAGTTCTCTATACCTCATTTAAAAAATCTAGAAAGCCTACAAAATTCTTTAAATTTCCTTGAATTTTTATGAATATTTGGAAATACTTTGGAATCCTTAAAAATCTGCTGATACGTTTAAAAATCTTTAAAATCATTTGAAATCTTGTAGCCATAATCTGAAATCGCTTAAATGATTTGAAATCCTAAATATATTAATATAAGATAAAAACATTAATTAGTTTGCAGTTACTATATTTTTGCTTTAATTTTTTGTTAAATATTATTATTGATTTAACTACTCAGGTAGCACAAAATTTGCCTTAGCATTCCTGAAACATTTCGTTCTGAAAATGTTCATGAAACTTTTCTTATTATATAAATTTAATTAATTTGATGAATGATATTTCCCACCAAAATTTTCCGAACTATCCTTGGGAACCTTTCTGGATAGGCGGACATTTAACTACTTCCAGAAACCTTCCTGGAAAATTTTACAAATATCTCGGAACCATCCATTAAAATATTCCAGGAGTTTTTAGGGAATATTTTGAGTCGCCTGGGTACAGATACTTTCAAAATGATTTTCTACAATTATTTATATAGAATTGTGAAACAATTATAAGAACATTATTATAAGAAAATCATCAAAAGGCCAATGCTGAATTTCCTATGAGATTGCAGAGAAGAAAAGAGAGATTAGTGCCTCAGTATTTTGCATATGATATATAAATATTTTTTTAACAGAAAATTGCTTCCCTTTCAGAGCCAAGAAAATAAAATGGAACCAGGTAAAAAGAATGGCAAGAGAACCAAAGGACAATATGAATGACTTCTTCTGATGAATCTGCAATCCAATTATTATACCATATTATTATTTTATAAACTTATTATTATTATTTTAATTCCTACTAAACGGTCATGTGGTACAGTGGTTAGCATGTTCATCTCCAAACCTCAGAACTGGGGAGACGAGTGTTCGACTTTCGGTGGATCTGTTGACTGGTTTTGCAAGAATTAGGATTTTTCTTAAAAATGTCTTAAAATTGCAAAATAAAGTATGATTATATCTAGGTAGAATTTAAGTCAGCTGTACTATACACCGGTTTTACTTCGATTTTCCTTGTTTACTATACAAGTAATTAAAATTGTAGGTAAATGCTAGTGCAGAAATTTAGAAGACGAGCACAGCCGCTTGGGTGAAGAATCAGCAGATTCTTTTATTGGAGGACCCCGATTAATCTTAAATTGTGTGGAAATATAGGGTGTGTCGCATAAGGTGTAACTTACTGAAAAAGCAGGATATTGTGATAACAAACAAACTACCTGTAACATTATATAGTTATGCTAGTAGCGTGGAAAATGTGTCAATAACCTTGCGTAATGCTATGTTGTAACTAAACTAAGTAATAATTATCTAACTGCAATTACAAAAATCTATCAGAAATTATATCAGTATTTCCTTAGTTTTTTACTTCAACCTATAAATTAATACTGAACCAAAGCAACCGACAAAATAGACGCGGATGAGCAAGAAAGTCAGAGAATATACAATACAATTGAAGTGTCCGTGTTCTAAACCTGTCAACTCACATTTCATAAATTTTACACGGATCAGAAAAATAGTTGTTAATTCTGCAATTTTCAATATTTTTTAAACTATAAAATATTTTTTGTTCATTTACTGAAGAAAAATAATACACGTTAGTTTTATAACATTTGAATCAAAATTGAACGTTATATGACAATTAAAAGCTATTCATATAATATCTACAAGGGGTCCAGCGGTCTAAGCCTGTTATCTGCAGTGTTCTACTGATAGTTTTCCATTGTTTTTCCTGCGCTCGCATGTTTCTGCGTTTTTTTCAAGCTGCGGACAAGTTCTGTATGTCAAAATGTTTGGAAAAGCAAGCCGAACACAGATGTCCTTCCAAAAATTTAAAATAGTTTATTGCAAAAATATGCTGAATGTTAGTAATCAGAACGCGTCGCTCACTTTAGTCTTTGCAGCGATATGTAGACTACAACACCAAAGATGACGTGAAAGTAGCCACAAAAAACTTTCGACACACACATAATCTGAACTGCACACACACTGGCATGTGTCTTATTGGTCTATTCTACGAGTAAACTGATCCGTTGTAAGAAAAAGCAAGGATTTCCCATAAGAAGTTATGAGAAGTTAACAAGTTTAGAACGCGAACCTATGCTAAAACGCGACTTTCAAAAATCCATTTAAAAAAACTAAAAAGAATTTTGCCGTTTGGCTTGCAGGATATTAAGTTCATATAAAAAATGTTGCATAAAATACAAAAAAATTAATTTCGAAAGAAATTTCAGTTAACAAATTTATACTGCGAACCCTTCAATTGAAGAATTAATTTCAAAGAAATTCATTGATAGATATGTGACCAAAGGTAGAATAATAATAGAGCGAAAAGTAAATTTTGTCCTTAATTTCTTTCATACCTTTTGTAGCCTTTCCACACATTTTCCATTTTTAATAGCTTTTTTGATTATCAAAACCAAAACTGCTTTCCCTATAAAAAATTTATTTATAAATAAACTGTAGATATGTTTCACGTGCACAATTTTTGTTTACTAACTTTTTTTCATATCTTGTGTCGTTTTTACAAAAATTTAATTTTTTTATTTTCAGTGTTATTTGTCACGAATACAACAAAAACCTCGTGTTGTCCAAAACATTTAATTTTTAGTTCTTATTGTTTTTTACGAATAAAACCAAAACTACGATTTCTATCAAAAAATAATTATTAACAAATTAGTAAATCTTTTTTGGACCGCAATTTTTTTTACATTTTTTTGTATTTATGGAAATCTTGTAAGGCTCTTAAGCAGCAACGCTTTACTTCTCTTGACTTTCTTCATAAAGTGCGTATTTGGCTTAACATTTTAATTTTCGATTGATTTAAAAAAAATTTAATGCTAGAACTCTGATAATTTTTTAATGTCATAAAAATGAATTGTTCGACTTTCTAAGTACTACGATCAGCCGTGAACAAAAATTTTTAAATCTTCAAAAAATGGTCTTTAAAATTTTGAAAATGCTCTAACATTTGAGTTTTTATCAAAAATGGATGGTTAACGAACTTCATCTTTCTTTTAAAATATAAAAAAAGCGTGCTAAAGTTTGATTCGATAAGCCTATGTTTTTCGAGAATAATCATGCCTACGTACGGGCGGACGGACTTGATTTTCGGCTCCAGAGGATCTCAAAACCTGGAGATCAGTTGAAAACTTAGATGTGAAATTTCTAACAATTCTTATGCTTTCTCTATCGTAAACGATGAAAATGTAAAAAGGAATTTCAACAAAAAAGTGCATTGTTTAACTAACTCATTGATTTTTCTACCAGAATCATCAAATTCTAACTAAGAAGATTCATTTCTCCAAAAAAAAAGAAGAATTTTCAACAAAGAAGAGAATTTTTAACAAATAGTTGAATTTAAAACCAGAAAAATCCTTATTTTTAAATCAAAATATAAATTTTAAAGTCAGATATGTAATAGTTACTAATTCAAATAAAAAAAAAGAATTCTCAACCAAAAAATCCATTTCCAAACAAATGTTTTTATTTTCAAACAAGAAAGGTTTATTTGAAACTAATAATATAATAGTTAATATTTCAACAAAGAAAGATTCAAGGGAAAAATAAAAATCAGCTGAGTTTAACCAAAAAATAAGAATTTTAACACAAGTGTTAAAATTATATAAGCAGTTGAACTTTTAATTTAAACAAATGAAATTTCTACCCAAATAGTTTAATTTAAGCTCATAAAGACGAATTTTCAATCAAATAGTCTAACTTTCAAACAAAGAGAGAAATTTTTAAATAAAATTATGAACCTTCAATAAAAAAATGTATTTTTATCAAAAGAGTTTGAGCTTGAGATAAGAACAATTTTTCTCTATCAGTAAGAGAATATTACATCGTCCGAATTTATATCTATATTTTCTATATTCAGTGCTGATTTCTTTTTCGTGATATCATTTTTTAATTGAAGAAAAAGCTTAAAAATATCAAAATCATTCAAAATGCAAAGAATGTACATAAGTGTCGTGTTGAAACTACCTTATTTTAACTTGAAAATCCCCCAATAAGAGTTTTTCGATTTACAAAAATATCCTTGAAAAAATATCCTTGAGGCAATTAAATTTTTTCTTTACTACGAGGGTAGTTCAATAAGTCCTTAGAATGACCAACAGATGGCGCGCGAATCGCTCCAAATCATCTGTTTTCAGTCAGCACCACTCCCGACTAGAT
>NC_046662.1:21049426-21066889 GCF_010883055.1 Belonocnema kinseyi | reverse complement strand
TATAGAGCTCCAAGGAGATTATGTTGAAAAATAAAAAAAAATTTACCAAAAAAAATTGTTTTTATACTTCATTCTAAGGACTTATTGAACTACCCTCGTATGTTGTTACGAGAGCCTCTCATACCTTATTCCCACTACTACCCTTGGGCCATACGTGCCTCTCTAGAATACATGGCCATTGTGTAGCGTCCAGGCCTGGCGCATATTCAGTTCATATTGATACAGGGCAAAAACAAGTTACCCCTTCATATATTCATGAAGACGGGCACTATATATGCAAAAATTTCCAGCAGGTATGCCTTATCCAAGTCAAGGATATGGATACAAACGTATGTATTGAAGGAAGCGAACAGATCTCAGACGGCATTTACTCTTTACGCCAAGGGGAATTATTGGCACCAATTTACAACTACAAATCAAGCCCGTTTAAAATACCAGATGAAATTAAATATGACAAAATCCTTAATATACAGTCTCGAGACGAGACTCACAAAAAAGGAGGAAATGATTGCACCACAAGCTTTAATAGAACTTTAGAATTTTATGAAATACTACAATTAAACCACATACACGGAGAAACTCTTGACCGTAAAATTTGGCATTATAATATTGATATTTACAAAAGTTCGATGGCAATCTAGGATATAGCGGAGAAAATAGTATTATTGCCGCAGCCATGGGAAGAAATTTATTTCCCATTTCATTTATAAATATACTACAAACCTAATAATTGCCATTTATAGTTAGAAAAATTTATATTTTTGATAGCAGATTGAAGATGAAAAAAGTGATATTCAGAAACCAAATGATAAAACCGTAGTTGCAATAACAAGCATTTAAAATAGCATAAGTTGCAAAACAGGTAAGAAAAATTACCATTTTCAATGGGAAGGTGCAATGAAAGAAAAAACAATTGAATTTAGCGCTTCGCGATTCAGTACCAAATGACGTCATTACACGCGCCGAAGTTCATGAGGATGATAAAATTCCTCAAATTTATAATTTGTTTTATCACAGGGAAATATCTCCGTTCTGCTGCCCCGGAGGCCCGTATTCAATTCCCGCCAGGGCTGATATCCTCTAACAAGGTTTTTTCTCTTTCAGCTTCGAATAAAATATAAATATCTAATTGTATGTTTAATGTATAAAATGTATAGTGCGTGAAGCGAATGCGAATTTATTTTTATTTTGCTCTTTCGACCATGGAAGTTTTTTCTATATTCTATGGGAAAAATTAAAAATGCGTAGAATGAACATAGAATGTTTTTACTATTGTGTTTTGTAAACTTCACAGTCTGTCTTAGGGATTATAGTAAGTTTCTTTTGGTAAAAGTGCAATTATTTAATCATTTATTTTATATTTGAATAGACATAATAACTTCAGACTTTAATATACACAATAGTAATTCTTGCAATAGTGACTCTATATCCTGGCTTGCTATTGTCGTATTGTAAAAATAAATATTATACCATTAAATTTTATAACTGAAAGTTTCTCCGTCTAAAACCTTCAATTCGAAAACAAATTCAGAAAATCGTCACAACATATAATGAGGTATTTACACTACCCGGAGACCCATGACCATGTATGCAACTGACAGAGCATGAAATTACACTCAATTCAGGAAAGGTAGTGAATCTGAGATCACACAAGTTACCAGAAGCTCACAGACTATTTACCCTAGAGGACACGCAGAAACTTCTGGATAAAGGAATCATAAGGTTATCTACGATATTCTCGACCAATTGGGACAAGCGAAGTTTTTCTTCGCTTTTGATTTGAGTGCAGGTTTCCATCAAATCCCAATGCACGAAGCATCCAAAAAATACACTGCATTTTCAACATCCTAAGGCCACTACGAATACAATCATATGCCTTTCGGCTTGAAAAACAAACCAGCCACATTTCAACGAATGATGGACAACGCTTTTAGAGGTCTACTTGGCAGAGAATGCTTTTGTTTACATCGATGACATAGTAATTATAGGAAAAACCTTAAAGGAACACAAACAAAACTTAATTAAAGTGTTTGAAAGGATAAAGGCATTAGGACTAAAACTAGAATCAACAAAATGCGAGTATCTACGACCAGAACTCGAGTATTTAGGTCATGTACTCACAAAGGATGGAGTAAAACCTAATCCAGGGAAAACTGAAGCTGTGAAAAGTTTTAAAATCCCTACCACAGTAAAGGAAATTCAGTCTTTTTTGGGCTTAGCAGGATATTATAGAAAATTCATTAAAAACTTCTCTAGTATAGCAAGACCTCTGACTAAGCTAACCCAAAAACAGAGCATATTTGGCTGGACACCCAAATGCACTGAAAATTTGGAACAACTGAAGAACGACTTATGCTCAGCACCAGTATTACCATTTCAAACTCTTACGTTAACAACAGACGCATCCAACCAAGGATTGGGCGCAGTACTATCACAGAATGGGCACCCATGCTATAGTATAGGCTATAGTATAGGCAGTCAAATGACTTCGTCAGTACGTACTGGGAGAAAAATTTACAATTCAGACAGATGACAAGGCCTTGATTTGGCTCCATAACGTGAAAGACCCAAGCTCACGATTACTAAGATGGAGACTCAGATTAGAGCAATACAAGTATGAAGTCCAGTATGTTAAATATAAAGAAAATAAAGCTGCGGACTGCTTATCCAGACTATTTCCGATTACCAGTCCAGACACATCCAGTATAGCTCTAGAAGACAAAGACAAAGTAGCGCCTGGCATAAAAATACTCGACACGCCCATAAAGGGAGAGTTAAATACCCTCACGTTGAATAAACCCAAGCCCATAATCACTGGCCACGAGAAAGTCAACAGCAGGATCAAAATTAAAATTCCTGATGGAAGAATCAGCGAGTTCTCTGAAATATCAACTGAGGAATCGACTGATGAATCAACTGAGGATGAATCAAAAAGTTTAAGATACAATGAGCAGGATTCCAATTTATTCGATAATTACTTAGAGTAGAAAGAAAACCCGATGACAAATCAAAGGGTTAAAATTAAACCCAATGCAGCAGGAAAATTAGGGAAACAAATTGAAAGGGATAATATGCCAAATTACAGCGAGGAAGAATGGCTAAAAGATCTGGGTTGGATGATAGATGATTTCAGGAAAAAGAAACTAGCTATTATACGACTACACTTTGGAGACCATACGTTTACACCCATCGAAAGGAAATAAATAGTAGAAATGAACAATTACACAGCCACTCAAAAAAAGTGTGCGGATCTGGTAACAAGACACACGTATTCCTATGGATTTTGGGGCGCTGAATTCAGATTCGGTATCAAAAATTACCCATCACGTCATGGTTGAGCCATAACCTTAAAAAATGACGAAAAATCATGCAATGAAGCAAATAAATGTCAAAATAATGCCAGTGATGCAAATTTTCACTTCAAAAACATGTCGACACCTGTGAAGGATCAATCCTTGCCTGATATCAACTTATTTAACATAACTTTACCCAACAGAACCTGACCTTACCTAACCTGAATTAACAGAAATTTATTGAACTACACGTAAAGCTCTGGAAGCATTTTTTCCCAGTATCAAATGTGTGCTACATGGGATGGGTCAACTCGAGCCTAAACTAGAAATAAATCTAACCTAGCCTAACCTAACCTAACCTTACGAAACACAATTATACTGATTGTGTTGTCCCGTTATGTTTGCGGTACCATGTGAAGCAGCTTGGGCTTAACCTGCAAAGAGGTCAAACCTATCCTAACCTAAAAAAACCTGACCTAACCTAACCTAACTTAACTTCACGTAACACAATTAAGCTCATTGTGTCGTCCCGTTGTGTTTGCGGAACCGTTTCATTCAGCTTCGGCTTAACCTACATGGAGGTTTAACCTATCCTAACCTAACAAAACCTGACCTAAACTAACCTAGCCAAATGAAATTCAACCACATGTGTAGCTATGTGAGCGTACGGTTTTCAGTCTTAAATGTGTGCTATATTAAATAGGTTAACTCGATCTTAACCTACTTGAATCTAACTTAACAGAATCTAACGAAATTTTGCTTAACGCAACACAACTTGAGTGTTCCCGTTGTAACACAATGAAATTCATTTTATTGTTCTACAGGTGGTTAAAAATTTAGACGCACATTACTCATTTGAAGAAACTTAGAACTACAAGTAGAATTGACCCTATTTCAATTAACCTGACAATGTTTGTATCAATTAAAATGTAGAACTGTAACTTAAACATGCAAATGAATAAGAGTTTTATTCAAGAATTTTTTCTCTCTGCTTTTCTTAGGCTTAAGGGATATATTTATACTATCTTTCGTGTTTACATTTTATCTTGCTTTTTATTGTAATTAAATTGATTTATAGACCTATTTCAGTCTATTTTCTGCCTGCTATAACGTGTCCTTTTTTCTTCGAAGGAACGATGCAAAGGGTTACGCTTACGTTTAAGACCTAGATTTGTTTCCCTTTTCAACATCCAGCAAAAATCAGCCATCATCACCTCGTCCCATCTACCCTGATATCGTTGTTCCATCACTTTTATGTCTTGATGAAAACGATCCCCTTGTTCTTCGCTGAAATCACCAACATTTTCTGGAAACTTATCCAGATGGGAATCTAGAAAGTGAAGTTTCAAATTCATCAAGCAGCCTAACTTTTTGTAGTTTCTTATCATTTTCGCAACAATATTCTCGAAGTCTGGACTTTTATTGTTACCGAGGAAATTTGCGTTTACTGCTTTAAAACTTTCCCAAGCATCCATTTCAATTTTCGTCATGTACGCAAGAACAGGGTTGGCAGCGTAATCGGTTAGGTTAGGTCAGGTTTTGTTAGGTTAGGATAGGTCAAACCTCTATGTAGATTAAGCCGAAGCTGAATGTAACGGTACCGCAAACACAACGGGACAACACAATCAGTTTAATTGTGTTTCATGAGGTTAGCTTAGGTTAGGCTAGGTTAGATTTATTTCTAGGTTAGGCTCCAGTTGACTTATTCTATGTAGCACACATTTGCTACTGGGAAAATATGCTTCCAGAGCTTTACGTGTAGTTCAATAAATTTCTGTTAATTCAGGTTAGGTGAGGTCAGATTCTGTTGGGCAAAGTTATGTTAAATAAGTTGATATCAGGCAAGGTTTGATCCTTCACAGTTGTCGGCATGTTTTTGAAGTGAAAATTTGCATCACAGGCATTATTTTGAAATTTATTTGTCTCAGTGCATGATTTTTCATCATTTTTTGAGGTTATGGCTCAACCATGACGTGATGGGTGATTTTTGATACCGAATCTGAATTCAACGACCCAAAATCCATAGGAATACGTGCGTCTTATTACCAGATCCGCACACTTTTTTTTTTGTGTGGCTGTGTTATTTGTCCAACTACTACGCAGACTCCATCAGCAAAGCAAGAGCAAAAGCAGAATGGGCAGGCATGGACGAAGAAATAAAGAGGTACGTTAAATCATGTCCTATCTGTCAACTACAAAAGGCAGTTAGGATAACAAACCAAGCCTCAGGTATTATTCCCGATATTCCTCTAAACCCACATGAAAAAGTAGCCATGGACATATTCGACCCGTAGCCAGAGACAAAGAGTGGAAATAAGTATATTTTGAGTATCCAGGACAGGTTAATACAGTACACTTTATTACTGGCAACGAAAAACGAAACTTCTGAAAGCATTCTGAATAATTTAATGGAACACTACATCGACGTGTTTGGGACACGGCAAGTCAATCTAACTGATCAAGGACAGAACTTTTTGTCAGAATTAGTACAGCAGTTCGAAGAAATGATCAAAATTAAACACATTAAAACTACTGCGTTCCATCCTCAGCCAAACGAAAATATAGAGAGAATGCACTCAACATTAAGAAATATGATTAAGACTTCAATGTCAGAAAATAATAATGAATGGGATGTAAACATCAACTTTATAAATTTTGCAATAAATACTACCAGGAACGAGACGAAGGGACTCTCACCCTTCTAGATGACCTTTGGATGAGACCCAAACCTTCCCTCCACACTGGCCCGATCACCTACACTTACCTACAGCCACCTGATAAGAAAATGGAAAGCTAAACATGAAAAATACTTATAAAAGGCTAAGGAAAGGATCCAGCTACAACAAGAGAAGTCTAAGAGAAGGTTGGATGAAAATATGACGCGAATCCATCCGATGTATGAAATTGGAAACCTGGTCAAATGGAAAAATTTGAACATGTTGAACAAATTGGAACCCAGCTGGAAAGGCCCAGACACAATAATACAAGTACTAGATAACAACAACTTGATTATAAATTATTAAGAGCGAAATGATGAGAGTCCACATAGATCAAGTTATGCCGTTTTATGTTTCAGACAATGTTGAAGGTAGTTGTGTTCCTGGCGTAACCAACCCAACATTAAGTTATCAGAGAGTGAAAATTGTGAAGCAAGTCTTTTGAGACGATATGTGACACCCACTTGCAATCTTTCCCTCTACCTTCTGCATAAAGAAACTTTTATCTCTACTAATGACGGATACATAATTATACCGACAGTAGATATTGATTTAGACATCGTATTTGAGCAACACGTAAAAAATATAATTGTCAAAACTAACACTCTGATTAGTGTAGAAAATTGTCAGCTATACAACGGTTACGACAAATTAGATTTACCTAGGCATTTAGAGAATAAACAAACCTATATGCGATAAATGTAACTTATGATATTAATTACGAACACCAAAATCTAGATAAACTTAAAGGAAAATTAATGCAGCTGCCCAAGCAAATAAATGTAGACGAATTGAGGAGAGCCAGACTAAGTCTGGATGACACTCAAAATATATTAGACCTAATATCAACGCATAGGCGAATTAGAACGTGGAAAGAGACTAGTCTGGAATGGATCCAATATTTAGGCTACATATCGACAGCTTGCATTGTACGGTTTGTTTTATACAAGAGCGGAATATTAAGTGTACTCGCCAATTGTATTCCTAAGAAAATCTGTTTTCTTTGTATAAAGAACAAAAACGACGTACAACCACATGTAGTGACTTACGCGGCAAGCGCTCGACCCTTACGGAAAACAGTGGAAACAGGTATCAAAATTAAACCTAAAAGGGTGAAATTGTAGATTTTGGAGGACCAAAAACTGTCTAGAAAAGGGGGTGTTACGAGAGCCTCTCATACCTTATTCCCACTACTACCCTTGGGCCATGCGTGCTTCTCTAGAATACAGGACCATAGTGTAGCGTCCAGGCCTGGCGCATATGCAGTTCTGTTCTAACCCTCGAGCAATAAAGACGTCCTGAATTGCTGTCTGCAATTCAGTTCTTAACACAAAAATCTATACGCATTATTTACCACGTAACAATGTGGCGAAAGAAAATTTTATTTGATTATAAAAAAATTTAAACACAGTTTATTTTTCTTGATGATTAGAGTAATTGGCTTAACAAAAAGATTAACTTAAATAAACAAAACTTTTATATGTTGTAACGGAAGCTTCTTCTACAATTAATCTTTAATTTTATTATTACATATTGAGGCGAGATTTAGATTATACATGTATGAATGATCCAAACCATACTTTTCAAATCTGTAATCTCCCACGCTAAGTTAGAAGGGAATCAATTTCTTTTCCCGCGTGAAGGGTAATACTTTAATGTTCTAATTGTATGTAGATTCATTTTAATCACTTATTATTTGTAGCAACATTTAGTTTACAAAAAATTAATTAAGAAAATCAAACGAATAGTTAGTGTTTAATTATAAGAATATTTCAGAAAATGTCAACAGCTTTTTTCTAAAACCGATATTTTCCAGTATTTTCATCAATTCCACTGCTAGCATACTCTTGAAGAACGCCGATAAAGCCACTTGATAGTTTCTAAATATTTTTTTCAAAATTCGCTTTTTAAATCCTCGGATAGTTTTTGTTTAAACAATTTTTGTTTTTTCATTTTGAATTGGAACTTGGTGAAATTGTATATTGATATATAATTAGTAAATATGTCGACTAATTCAGATCAAGGGAATATAGTGAAAAACTTGTATTTGACTATAATTATCTTTATCAAAAATTATAGGATTAATTCAGTTTTTCTTAAATTTCCGCAAATACTTTATTCAAATGAAATATTTGATTTTTAATCAACCCTATCGAATCAAAAATCTCATTTCTTTAATTTAGGGAAAAAAGGTAATTTTTCAAAATAAAATCAATTTTTACTTTTTTAAAAGGTACATACACGTTGAATAAAAAAAATTTAAGTTAAAGAAACAAATTTTTTAATTAATACATAACTTTTCTATTGGTTTAGATAAAAGGAGTAACTTTTAAAAATAGTTCAAATTAAAAAATTCTCGAATTTTAAATGGTAATTATAAGTTTTCGTGTTCTGACTTACTCTAAAGTTAAAAACAGAACTTCTACAAAAAAGCATATTTTTCATGCACATGTTTTCTACTGAAGATAAATACATAGGAAATACAGGTCACCAGCTTATCATCATGTATATCAATTTTCCTCATAGTTCTCCTTGTTTTGAAACTTACTGTCATCAGTATATTTTTCTACACGTTCAAGATGAAGTTGCTAATCTTAGCTTTGGTGGCAACTTCTATAGGTGAGAATTAAGATTATCGAATTTAATGTGTTTTCGTATATGGAAGATATTTTACAATCTTATTTGGATTTACACATAGAGAGTTTAGAAGCCACCTCTCAAAAATTTGAGAATTTATTATTCTTTTAGAATCAAAAGGTTTTATACACTCTTATAAGGGCAGAATTTATATAAATCTGATTAGTCTCTAGAAAAGTCTCACCATATAGTGTAAACCATGTTTTCCAATCTGAATTTCTCCAAAAAATTACCCTTGCTTTAAAAATTCATTTTTAGCCTGGGTCGATTAATTTTTACTCCATGTGAAAATAAATAAACCAGATGGCAATTTACGGAAATAATTTTGTTATTGGGATAAATATTTACAAAGAAGGAAGAGGTTACATTTGTTTTCGGGTGCCATCAAGTTCAGCGATTTGTATCTCTTTTGATGTCAATCGAAATAAATATTGTCTTATAAAGTTTCAAGCGGATTGTTCTCGAGATTTTCATTAATCATCAGCATTTTTTATAAATTACTTGAAATTCAAAAATAAAGGTAAAAATATAATGCCACTTTTGAACGAATTTTGAATATTTTTCTTTCTTGTAATGCACGTTTTGTTTTGGCCATAATTTCGAAAAAATTTACAATCGATAAATTGAACTTTTCTCAATTAAAAAATGTTTAATACAATGTTCTAAAAGATCAGCTGGATGTATGTGTACGTGTATATCCCATTTTCTTGTGAACATGATAACTTGAAGACAGTTGCAGATTAATTGATGAAATTTAGAGGGCTTACTTTTACCACTAATACTGAAGTAAAATGTTATTCATTAACATAAATAAAAGTTGCCACTAGAATATATAAGATTCCATGATTTGATATCTATCGATTGACGTGTAATATTGATACACACTTTTAACGAGTGAATAAGTCATGGTCATTTATATTATTTAAAAATTCGACTTTTATGGTAAAAGTTTTCTCATTTGTATTATTTAAAGTTAAAGCAAGCATAGAAAAGATTGGTTAATTCGAGACGAATCCATTGACCTATAAAATGAATGCATTTGATTAAAGAGTAAGGATGTGATGGTCATTTATAATATTTAAAAAATTGGTTTTATACAGTTAAACTTTTTTCATGAACATAATTGAAAATTTACAGAAAACGGAGAAGATTCCTTGATTTGAGATAAATGGGTTGACGTATAATGTTGATACACTTTGTTGAAGGGTACGAAACCCGCGCGGAAAAGTTTCAATGGGTGAACCATGGGTCAACAATGACATAAACGTGGGGTGATCGTGGGTTAAGCATGGGAGAGGCGTGGGGTAAGCGTGGCTCAAGATGGGTCAATGTTCACCCACGGTCCTCGCATGGTCGTTCCATGGTTATAGACAATGGGTCAAGCATGGCTAATGGCCCCTCTCCCATACTTCGCCCACGGTAGAACGTCATTTGGTTTGAATTGAACTTTGTCAACATTTTCTTGAACTTTACGAAATTGTCAAAAAGCAATATCATCCAATCAATAATTCATGGGTCGCGACTCAATGGTAGCATAGCGCAAGCCTTGCTCTTGTACATGCCTCATGCTCAGGAAACCCTAAACACAAATGAATAAATACTCAAAAAAACATCCAAGTGTTAGAGGAAAGTAGCCTTAGCTGAAAATTAAAATCTTATGTTTGCCAATAGCCGACATGTCTCTACATAGCAAGTTAACTACCCGGGTGCATTGGATCGTTCACCACGTCGTTCAAGACGTCATCTATGAGAACTTTTAAAAAATTTAACTTTTGTGAATAACGAAAACAACTCCAAATGGTGAGTCGATGACCAGGATACACGATTGGGTTCACGATTGGGTTCACGGATATCGTTGACTCATCATTTGGAATTGTTTTCGTTATTCACGAAATTTCATTTTTTAGAAAGTTCTCGTATAGTACAACTTATACTACCCGGTGCTCGATCCGGTGCACCCAGATGTCCGACTCACAATTTTTAGTTATTTTGGCTGTTGGAACCATTTCAGTTTTCAAAAAGTTCTCGTACAAAAAGTACTAAACTACCTGGTACGCGACCCGGTGCACCCGGGTCGTAGCCAGACCATTTGTAAGTGTTTTCGTTATTCACAAAGTTTACATTTTTTTAAATTTCTCGTAGAATACGTATAATGCTACCTGATGCACGATCCGGTGTACCCGGATCGTCGACATACAATTTTTATATATTTTGTCTGTTAGAACATTTTAAATTTTGAAAAACTTCTCGTAGCATATGTGCTTAACTACCTGTTGCGCGACTCGCTGCACCTAAATTGTCGACTCACTATTTTAGGTTGTTTTCGTTATTCTCAAAGTTTAAATTTTTTAATTTCTCGTAGAATACGTGTTATACTACCTGCTGCTCGATCCGGCGTACCTGAATCGTCGACACACAAATTTAAGATATTTTCGCTGTTAGAATAATTTAAATTTTGAAAAAGTTCTTGTAGAATACGTGCTAAGCTACCTGATGTGCAACTAGGTGCACCAGGTTTGTCGACTCACCATTTGTAATTGTTTTCGTTTTTCACCAAATTCAAATTTTTTTAAAGTTCTCGTAGAATACGTGTTAAATTACCTGGTGCGTGATCTGGTGCACCCTGATCGTCGAATCACCATTCGCAGTTGTTTTCGTTATTCACAAAGTTTAAATTTTTAAAAGGTTCTTGTGAAACACGTATAATACTACCTGGTGCTCGATCCGATGTACCCGGATCGCCCACACAAAATGTTTAGTTATTTTGGCTGTTGGGGCATTTAAAAATTTGAAGAAGTTCTCGTAGAATATGTGTTAAATTACCTGGTACTTGACCGGGTACACTCGGGTCGTCGGCTCACCATTGGTAGTTATTTTGGCTGTTAGCACAGGTTAAATGTTCTAAAAGTTCTCATAGATGATGTCTTGAACGACGTGGTGAACGATCCGATGCAGACGGGTAGTGAACTTTTTCCATGTAGAAACATATCGGTTATTGATAAACCTAAGATTTTAATTTTTAGCTAAGGCTAATTTCCTCTAACACTTGGATGTTTTTTTTAGTATTTATTCATTTGTGTTTAGGATCTCCTAAGCATGGGACACGTACAAGAGCAAGGCTTGCGCTATGCTACCACTGAGTCGTAACCCATACATTATTGATTGGATGATGTTACTTTTTGAAAATTTCGTAAAGTCCAATAAAATAAACTATTTTTCCACAGATCCTTTCTAAAAAGTGGGAAAAATGTAGCAAATTGTGTGGGCGAAGCATGGAAGAGGGGCCATTAGCAATGCTTGACTCATTGTCTGTAACTATGGGACGACCGTGGGATGACAGTGGGTGAACATTGACCTATCTTGGGCCACGCTTACCCCACGCTTCCCCCATGCTTAACCCACGCTTACCTCATGCTTAACCCACACTCACTCCACGCGTATGCCATTGTTGACCCATGCTTCACCCATTGAAACTTTTCCACGCGGAAAGTTATGGACATTTATATTATACTTTGAAGAATATGTTTAAAACAGAGAAACCCATTTCTTTACCTCAAAGCCTCTCAAAGGAAAAAACATCAGTTACTGAAAGGGAAACGCTCAGCTTTCATTCGAGTATAAAAATAAACAAAAAACATATAAAGAATTTCATGAGAGCTATTTTTTGTAGCAAATTTGTACCTGCACAGTTTTTTCATATTTGTTGTTTTCAGGCAAAATTTAAAAAAAATATATTTTGAAATAAAACAGAACCTTGCAACAAAAATGAATTACACAGCATGAAATTTAATGTATTCCTGCGTTATAGAAAGCCAAATTTGAGGGAAAAAAACAGTAAAAAATCAAGGGTTTTTTTCTAGAAAAAATTCACTTTTTATATTTTCAATCAAATCTTCGCCTCTTTGTTAATTTTGAACTTAGTATTAAAATATTCTATCGTAATTTGTACTTTGCTTTTATTATTATAACATCAAATATTACAAAAAAGAAGTCCAGCAAAAAAACACATTTTATAAACTCTCTAGAAAATGATCTATATTATGTGAGCATATATTGTTTTATACTTTATTTTTTCAATGATAGTTTTGACATGAAATGTTAAAAACGATTTTTAGAAAGTTTATATTTTTATCTAAAAAGTAGTTTCAAAAATAGTTTCTATTTATGAAATTTTAGACAAATCAACAAGCAAAGTTATTGATTGTAGATGCTTTATGATTAATAAGAATCAAATATTACTATCATTAACATAATTTATTTTTAAGGTATTTCAGAATGCTCAATTAATTGCGATACTAATTAGGGAGCACTTTATAACTCAGATGAAATGTTACAATGTATGTTTAATATAAATAAGGACGAGTTCGATGCAGATCGTAACAAAGATGACAAAAATGTATGCCGTTAGTCTGGCATACGTTTATAATTTTAGTTATATTTTTTATTTGTGCATATTTTATGAGAGACTAATTATTCCTATTTTTGGTGTACACTAGATTGCAATACTGGAAGATTACATAGGATTGTGAAAGATTGCACCTATGTGGCTGTAAAATGTAGCATAAAATTACTAAGGACTCTATAAATTTTATAGAATTTAGATAGACTTTTACAGATTTTATATATATCGCATGATATTACATAACTCATACGAAAAAAACATTATAGTAATATAGACATCATAATTTTTCTTTAATGAATTTCCTATCATTTCTTCGAGATTAAAAAAACATGCATTGCTGCAATTCATTATATAGAAAACGATCAAAGAATATTTAGTATCAGAATAAATAATAGAAAAATATGAATAGAATTAATTTCGAAAGCAGAGAAACTATATAGGAACGAATTGTTTTAGACCTTATGATCCCATATGGGCGTACAGAAAATAGAGATTTTGCGCAAATAAAGCTTAAAATTTCATTGATATCTGTTAAGAAACTTAATTGTCCCTTGAAATCTTAAAACCAATTTGGAATACCTTTTTAAATCTCATAAAATTTTGTCCACAATTGGAGTTCTTGTAAAATTTCTAAAATCTTGTATAATTGGTGGATTTTCCTTAAGATTTTTGGAAGACCTAAGAATTCTTTGAGATTCCTTAAATTTTCTAAAATTTAAAAAAATAAATTTTAACCTAAAATGTCCTTCAGATTTCTTGAAATGGCTGAAGTCTGTAGCAATCCCTTAAAATAAACTATAATTTATTCCCTAAACTTCACCGGAAATTTGCTCGAATCCTTTAAGATCCCCAAAAAATCTTTGGAAATGGTAACAATCTGTTAAAAGGCGTAGAAATTTTTTTGAATTTTTCTTAGAATTCTATGAAATGTATTTTAATTCAATTTTTTTCAAAGTTCCCCAGAAAAGCAATTGAAACATAGAAACTCGTAAGAATTGTTTGCATTCGCTGGAAATCTATAAATCTCTTTAAATTATTGGAAAGCCCTTAAAATTGCTAAAAAGTTTTGAAAAAAATTCAAATTTTCTAAGTTATCTTTTGGTGTTTCGAAATTTTCGGAAATTCCTTGAGATATTAAGAAATATCTTTTAAATCCCTTGGAAACCGACGAAATCCTTTAAAATTTGTTGAAATGTTTGCCAATATCATAAAAGCTTTTAAATCCGTTAAGTCCATCTAAATCGTTTGGAAGCCCTTACAATCCGTTGAAATCGCTAGAAATTTTAAATCTCTATTAACCCATTAACGACGAAAGCTATCAATTTTATAACATGAGTTTGATCGCAAAATTTATGGGTATAACAAAACAATAAATAGATAAAAAGTACTGTTCCTTATGTTATTGGGTGAGCTAAATTCGAATCCGTGGTCAAAATTTGAATATTTTAAATTCAAAATTAAATATGGCGGTTTTTGCATACAAAAATAGTGAAAAATGTTTGATTTTTTATTTTTATAATTTTTTTCAGACGTAATACGCGTTAATATCTTAAAATTTCTTCAGCTATCGGCGCACAAGATTCTAAAACTTTAACAACAAATTTTTTTATATATGGTTTTTCTTACAAAATGGCGGACAAAATGCAACAATGTTCCAAAACCTGGCTTTTTCCAAAATCTTTGTTTTTCTCGAAAACTTGAAAGTTTAAAAAAAAGTTCCATGGAATGAAAATGTCTTGAAATTAAGCATAGTACACTATGCAGTTTTTTTAGATTTTTTAGGAGAAATTTTTTATTTTTCAAAAAATCAAAAATTTGAAGTTTGCCAAAAAATTTTTCAAAAAATCTGAAAAAATTCAACAATATTCTTTGACTAATTCTAAGACATTTTTATTGTTGGAAAATTTGTACCAGAACCTATAGATTTTGGGAAATGATTGATCAAACTTCATGCGGGGTTCTAATATGTCTACTTCCAGTTTACATTCAGTCTTTACTCTTAGCGTAACCCAGACACAACGGCATGGACGTAGTAAAGTTATGTCTCCTTTGGGGTGCTTGTTTATAGTGAGTGCTCCCTTGCTGCTCACTGTGCGGGGTGTTTTTTTCTATTGTGAGTCCTCTTGTCCCTCACAGTGATTCAGATGTTTGAATGATTTTTCATCATACATGGACTGCAAAAAAACAAATTGCAATTCTCACAGAACTTGTATGTTTTTACTGGACAATTAGAACACTTCTTTTGTTTCTGTCGTTGAATTGTTGTACGTTTTCCCCGATTTTTCACATTGACATTTTGAAATTGCGAATTCTTTAGTTCCAACTTTCTTCTCATTATTACCAGCAGCATTGAATATTACAACGGAATTCGTAATGGCAGCTTAGATAAGTCTAATAAAAACTACCAATGTCTATTTCTTTAATCAAATACTTGGCAATATATTATTACAGTTCCCATCGTATACATCAACTCCACCCATGTACTGATTATGTAACATAATTATAGATGTTTGTTCAACGCAACATTTATTTGAATGTATCATTCTGAAATTGAAAGGTTTTCTTGACATTTTTACATAGTACTACATTTGCTTTGGCATTACGCAAAACCTTGCTGACCAGATTAGTTTTTCTCGCAAAATTTTTTAATCAACTAAAACTTTTAAATTGACTTGTTTTTCATTATCATACCTTACCATTATCATATCATTACCTCTGACGATGATGAAACGTTCATGATACTGAATGCAGAAAATTCTGGTTCCTCTGATTCTGATAATGATTCTGACAGTTATTGTGATGAAAAATTACCGAAGGACCCATACAAGAAAGCTTCAAAAAACTATCAAGAAGATCAAGGTAAGCTTGAAAAAGATCATAAATTTGAATGGGTGACTGGTGAAAGGATGTATCCTGATATAATTGAAGATAAAATACTATTGACTATATCTACGAAGGACGAAATTCAAAAAAGTGAGCCAGTAGAACTTTTTGAAACTTTTTTTTTCAATTGAAATAAAAGAGTATATTATCAGTGCATGTAAAGAAAATGGTTTTGATTTATCGTTGCTTGATGTGAATACATTTATTGGAATTGTTATAACAAGTTCATTCAATAAAAGAAAGTCTCAAAGAGATTATTGGTCAACTGACCCTTTTTTATCTTGTGAAGTAATTTCTTCAGCAATGTCACGAACAGAGTTCGAATTGATCAAGTCCAAATTAAAATTCTCAAAGGTCAAAGATAAGTATGCAAACGATAAGGGTTGGCGAGTTCGTACATTATTGAAACTGTTTCAAAAAAATATTCTGAAGTTTGGCTTCTGTAGATCTGCTTTGTCAGAATATGAAATGATGGCTAAATCGTATGCTAGAACTTGCTTTAAAGCTTTGGAAAAACTTCTGCAGTAGGAGATACTAGGCAGTCTGATAAGTCCCTGAAAAATGAAACACGGAAACGTTTTTTTGGCCAAAGTCGGTTTTATTTTTCAACATACTCTCCTTTTAAGTCGATACAGCGAGTCCAACGATTTTCTAACTTTTTAATACCGTCCGAAAAGTAATCGATCGGAAGGTCTCCAAAATATGCCTCAGTTTCAGATATGAGCTCCTCATTTGAGTAAAAACGCTTACCGGTGAGCCACCTCTTCAGGTTAGGGAACAAGTAATAGTCGCTGGGGGCCTGGTCTGGTGAATACGGTGGCTGAGGAACCAATTCGAAGCCGATTTCATGCAATTTTGCTTGTGCAACTAAGCATGAATGAACAGGCGCATTGTCGTGATGATAAAGCGGGTTTTTTTTCTTCAAATGCGGTCGTTTTTCGGCGATTTCGATTTTCAATCGTTCCAATAATGATGAATAGTATGCTGCGGTTATGGTTTTACCTTTTTCAAGATAGTCCACGAATATTATGCCATGTGCATCCCAAAATACGGAGGCCATAACCTTTCCGACCCATTTTTGCGTTTTTGGACGCTTCGGAGCACTTTGGCCCGGTGGAACCCACTGTTTTGCCTGTTGCGTTAACTCAGGAGTGTAGTAGTGGATCCAGGTTTCATCCATGGTTATGAATCGGCGCAAAAACTCGGTCGGCTTACGCGAAAATAATGCCAAATTCTGCTGGGAAGTTTTCACACGAATTCGTTTTTGGTCCACTGTGAGCCAACGCGGCACTCATCGCGCGCAGAGCTTCTTCATGCCCAAAACTGAATGCATGATATTGCCCACACGTTCCAATGATATACCTACAGCATTAGCTACCTCTCTCAATTTTACTTTGGGATCATTCAACATCATATCATGGATTTTTCAACATTTTCTGGTGTAGTGACCTCTTTTGGGCGCCCAGATCGTTCAGCATTAACTGTGCTCGTACGGCCACAACGAAACTCGGTAAACCACTTATGAATCGTT
>NC_046662.1:21043254-21049326 GCF_010883055.1 Belonocnema kinseyi | reverse complement strand
AGAGCTCCAAGGAGATTATGTTGAAAAATAAAAAAAAATTTACCCAAAAAAAAATTGTTTTTATACTTCATTCTAAGGACTTATTGAACTACCCTCGTAATAATGAGAAGAAAGTTGAAACTAAAGAATTCCCAATGTCAATAGCTAAAAGTTACATCAATGTTGCTCAGAAAAATCAGGAAAAACGTACAACAATTCAACAACAAAAACAAAAGAAGTGTTCTAATTGTCCAGTAAGAACATACAAGTTCTGTGAGAATTGCAATTTGTTTTTTTGTAGTCCATGTATGATGAAAAATCATTCAAACATCTGAATCACTGTGAGGGACAAGGGGACTCACAATAAAAAAAACCACCCCACGCAGTGAGCGGCAAGGGGACTCACTATAAACAAGCACCCCAAAGGAGACATAACTTTACTACGTCCATCCCGTTGTCTCTGAGTTACGCTAAGAGTAAAGACTGAATGTAAACGGGAAGTAGACATATTAGAACCCCCCATGAAGTTTGATCAATTATTTCCTAAAATCTATAGGTTCTGGTACAAATTTTCCAACAATAAAAATATCTTAGAATTAGTCAAAGAATATAGTTGAATTTTTTTAGATTTAAAAAAAAATTTTTTGGCAAATTTCAAATTTTTGATTTTTTAAAAAATAAAAAATTTTTTCTAAAAAATCTTTAAAAAATTGCATAGTGTACTATGGTTAATTTCAAGACATTTTTATTCCATGGAACTTTTTTTTAAACTTTCAAGTTTTTGAGAAAAACAAAGGTTTTGGAAAAACCCAGGTTTTGGAACATTGTTGCATTTTGTCCGCCATTTTGTAAGAGAAAACATATATAAAAAAATTTGTTGTTAAAGTTTTAGAAACTTGTGCACCGATGGTTGAAGAAATTTTAAGATATTAACGCGTATTATGTCTGAAAAAAATTATAAAAATAAAAAATCAAACATTTTTCACTATTTTTGTATCCAAAAACCGCCATATTTAATTTTGAATTTAAAATATTCAAATTTTGAGCACGGATTCAAATTTAGCTCACTCAATAACATAAGGAACAGTACTTTTTATCTATTTATTGTTTTGTTATACCCATAAATTTTGCGGTCAAACTCATGTTATAAAATTGACAGCTTTCGTCGTTAATGGGTTCAAAAGCCGGAAATCATTTGAAATTGCTTGAATTAAATTAAATTTAACGTATCTTTGAAATTCCATGAAATTCTTGAGGATGAAATAAAATCCTTTAAATCTTGTGAAATTCATTGCAACGCCTAAAAACCCTTGATAAGTTTAGAATCACTAACAATCCATTTGAATTAACTTGGATTTTATTTATTTTTCAAAGTTCTCTACACATAATTTTAAATTTTTAGAAAGCCTAGAAAATTCTTTAAATTTCCTTGAATTTTTCGAAATCTTTTGAAATACTTTGGAATCCTTCGAAATCTCCTGCTACGTTTAGAAATCATTCGAAATCCCTTGAATTCAATTAAACTAAAGTCATCCACTAAAACTTTACCAAAATCCTTTCATATAACCAGTAATCTTTGAAATTTCATGAAAAGTTTGCACGTCTAAAAAAATTCTACGGAAAATGTCTTGTTCTTTTGCGATATTTTTTATAGTTCACAAAAAAAAATTCAAAAACTACATTTTTAGAGGAAAAAAATTTTTCCGGCCTCAAAAATAGTTTAGCCCGTATGATGCTACTAAGATGCCTCTCTTTTATCAGTAGAAACTTAAAAAAAATATTTGGAAAAATGAAAAAGGTAGGGTTTTTGCGAAAATCTTTTATTTTCTTTAAATTTTGAAAACATGAAAAAAGTATAATTTCGGGAAAACCCCACCTTTTTTATTTTTCTAAATATTTTTTTCAAGTTTCTACTCATAAAAGAAAAACATATTTTTAGAAAAAATTCTGTTTGCAAATCAGAAAAATACGTATTGCCTAGTTGCCTCTAAAAAAACATAATTCGCTCTCGAGAGATTCTGCAATTTCAAGTGTAGGGCCTTCCCTGATTTGAAAAGGATTCGGTCCAGGAATTTTCAGGGAAACTTTTGTGCTGCCGCCTGGCTATAGATGCTCTTATAATTATATTCTACAATGATTTTTATATAATTGAAAAAAAAAATCTAAGAACTTCATTATAGGAAAATCATTATAGGTCTATGCTGAATTTCCTGAGATGCGGAGAAGAAGAGAGAGTGTATATACCAGATTACGAGAGAAATCAGCGCCTCAGTATTTCATATAAGATATATAAATATTTTTTAAACAGGAACGTCGCTTCCTTTTAGGAGGCAAGAAACGAAAATGAAACCGGGTAAAAAGAATGTCAAGAGAACCAAAGGACAATGTGTATGACTACTTCTGTTGATTCTGCAATCCAATTATTATAACATTTTATTATTTTCTAAACTTATTATTATTATTATTATCATCATTACTATCTCACCTCCAAACTTCAGTACTGGTAAGACGAGGGTTCGACTTTCGGTGGATCCATAGATTGGCTTTGCAAGCTTTTTTTCAGACGATCTAAAAATTGCAAATTCAAGTATGTTTCGGTCCAGGTCGAATTGAAGTCCACTGGACTAAAACAGTATTTACTGCGATTTTCCTTGTGTACCACAACTGATAAATATTGTAAGCGAATACTAGCGCAGAAATATAAAAATCGGGCGCAGCCACTGGGGTGCAGAATCATTAGTTTCTTTTATTTGAGGAACTCGATTCATCTTAAATTGTGTGAAAACATGGGGCGTGTCGCATAAGGTATAACTAACGGGAAAAACAGAATGTTGTGATAAAAACCAAACTACCTGAGTGAATAATCTTATGTAATATTATAACTAAACTATGTTGCAATTACCGTAGTGCAATTATAAATAACCTATCTGCAATTATCAGCATTTTTTCAGTTTTTTATTTCAGCCTAAAAATTAATACTAAACCAAATAAACCGACAACAGGGACGCGGATGAGCAAGAAATTCAGAGAATACAATAGTTGTATACCTGTATCTTGTGTCGTCTTTCCACAAATTTAATTTTTTTATTTTTAATGTTATTTTTCACGAACAAAAAAAGAAACTTGCGTCCTATCAAAAAATTATTAATATCAAATTGCTGATATTTTTTTATTAGACAGCTTTTGTCTATTTATTTGTCTCTTAGCTCTGTCATTTGTTCAAAAATTTTAATTTTTTTGTTTTTAATGTTTTTAATGAATGAACCCAAAACTAATGATCCTATCAAAAAGTCATTAGAATCAATTGTTCGGCTTTCTTAGTACTACGAAAAGCCGTGCATAAAATTTTTAAATCTTAAAAAAATGGTCTTGAAAATTTTGAAAATGCTCTGACATTTTGAGTTTTTATCAAAATTGGCTGGTTAACAAACTTCATCTTTCTTTTAGAAACTGAAAAAGGGTGGCAAAGTTGGATCCGATAAGCTTATTTTGTCGAGAATTATGATGTTTACGGACGGAAGGACAGACAGACGCCGTTATTTTCACTTCAAGGGATCTTAAAACGTAGAGATCCGTTTAAATACAGAAACATGAAATTTCTAACAATTCTAAATACTTTCTCAATCGTAAATGATGAAAGTGTAAAAGGACTTTCAACGAAAAAAGTCCATTGTTCAACCAACCATTGCATTTTTAAACAGAAAGATCAACTTCTAACTAAAAAGATTCATTTTTACAACAACAAAAATTTTCAACAAAGGAAGTTAATTTTTAAGCGAATACTCGAATTTTCAACTCAAAAATTTTTTTTTTTAATCGAAATATAAATTTTAAAGTAAGATATGGAATAGTTATTTTATCAGTTAAAAAAATTAATTCTAAAAAAAATCCATTTTCAAACAAATCTTTTAAGTTTTCAACCAATAGACATGAATTTTGGACTGAAGCGACAAATTTTTAAAAAAATTGATTTTTGACAAATAATTTTTATTTTTAACCAACAAATGTTAATTTGAAACTAAAAATATAATAGTTGATATTTCAACCAAGAAAACTTCAAAGTAAAATCAGAATCAGTTGACTTTAACCAAAAAATAAGCATTTTCGACAAAAGATTTAAAATCATAACCAAGACAGGTTCATTTTTAATCAAACAGTTGAACTTTTAAGCAAAAAAGTTGAAGTTTCTACCCAAATTGTTAAATTTAAGCCAATAAAGACAAATTTTAAATAAAATAGTTCAATTTTTAAACAAAGATATAAATTGCTTACTAAAATTATTAATCTTTAATAAAAAATTTATTTTTACCAAAAGAGTTTGAGATTGAGATAAGAACAATTTTCTTCTATGTAGAAAATATTGTATCCTCTGTATTCAGATCTATACTTTCTATATTAGGTGCTGATTTATTTTCCGTGATATCATTTTTTGATTGCAGAAATAAATTAAAAATATAAAAATAATTCAAAATGCAAAGAATGTAAGTTGAAAGTGCTGAACCTATTTTATTTTAACTCAAAAATCCGCCGATAGAGTGAGATTTAGATTATACAGGGTGGACACGCTGGGGCTTACATACATGGCGAGTTGAATGCTACCCGAATTGCACAGCAGCAGGGGAGAAGCCATTATACAGGGGTATTTTCATATTTCCCGCCTTTAAAGTTGCATTCGGATCGGCCATTCGGCCAAGGCCGTGCATCTGCGAATCAAGTTCATGATAGTTTCCATGGTTGCGTTCGAAACTTCAAGCGGTTATGTTCAGATTCACCTGTTTTCCCTAATCGCTGTCAGTAAATGTAGGCAATGTTAATTTAAAGTTTACTCATGTAATATTTCATTCACTTTATTTAAAAACTATCCTGTGTATTCATAACATACCTTTTTCATGGAGTAAAAAGAAGCGTTAAACACCATTCACTCTTCGCTCACTGGAAGCACAGAATATTATTACTATTTTATAGTATTTGTCACTTAGCAGCCATTCTATAATGTTATTGGCACAGAAAAAAATGACGTTTACTTCTCAGTTCACATGTCTCACTTCATTATAAATAAACACTTTTATTATTTGTGATTACTAGATAACATAACCTATATTGTTTTGACACTTGTATCCGTTTGAAGTTTCGAACGCAACCAAGGAATCTATTGTAAACTTGATCCGAAGATGCACGGACTTGACCGAATGGCCGATCCGAATGAAACTTTAAAGGTTTGAAATATGAAAGTACCCCTGTATAAGGGCTTCTCCTCTGCTGTTGTGCAATTCGGGTAGCATTCAACTCGCCATGTATGTAAGCCCCAGCGTGTCCACCCTGTATATGTACGAACAATCCAAATCGTATTTCTCAAATCCGTAATCTCCCCGGTAAGTTAAGAGGGAATCAATTTCTTTTCCCACTTAAAGGGCAATACTTTAGTATTCTAATTGTATTGAGGTTATTCTTAAACATTCATTATTTGTAATAATACTTATCTTTGGAAAAATAAATTAACTAACAAAATACATATCAGAAAATTTCAACAACTTTTTTCTAAAACTAATTCATTCCACTATTTTCGTGAATTTCACTACAATAATACGCTTGAAGAGCACAGTTACAGCCAAGTGATAGTTGCTAAATATTTTCTTCAATTTTCGCTAATTTAGACCCTCGGATTGTTTTCAATTTCGACGTTTTTCAGGCGCATATTGTTGTACTATATTTGATCAAATTTCGTGGTGTTTCCGTGATGATTCAAATTAAAAGGATATTAATAAGGTTAAATAAATGATCTGTTTAAACAATTCTTGTTTTTCCGTTTCGAATTGGAACTTGGTAAATGCATATGTTGGTATAGCATTAGTAAATATGTCGACTAATTTAGATCTAGAGAATATATTTAAAAACTTGTATTTGATTATAATTTTCTTAATTTAAAATTATGGGATTAAATCAATTGTTTCTTAATTTTCGGCAAGTACTTTATTCGAATCAAATACACCAATCTCTCGCTTTCAGTCAAGTATCGGGGGTTGCCTTCAAATGGCCTTGGACTGATTTCGGGGAGATAGAAACGTAAACAGTGAGGGCCGCCTGACTCGCTTC
>NC_046662.1:21040952-21043154 GCF_010883055.1 Belonocnema kinseyi | reverse complement strand
ACCGCTCTCGCCCTACACCCCTGAGAAACTAAGTGAGCCAGCAGTTCTAGAAAGGCCGAGAACGTGGTGACAAAGCGAGATTTTGGTGTAAATCTATATATTAGGATTTCCCATTATTTATTTACACCTCTAAATTAATAATACGCCAAAAAATCTGAAAACAGGGACGCAGATGAACAAAACATTCAGAGAATACAATAAAATTAAAGTATTAGATTTAAGTGATTGCTTCTAGTTTTTAGAAAATTTTTTTTATTATAAAAATTTCTTTGTCGAAATTTTTTTTAAATTCATTTTGCTCTTTTAATTGTACTTGAAAAATGGAAAACAGCACCGGCAACATGTGAACGATGGCCGAATATATTGAAGAAAACAATGCAAATAAATGTCGCGTTGCATATGCATAGTGATGGAAAATCACGAGTATAAAAAACTCACTTGCGGTTCGAATTTTGATATATCCTTTCAGCACAGTGTCCGGTAAACTTTTAAACAATTTTTAAGCCAATAAACCGTATTTTCAAAAACTGACGCTCATACGGTAATGTCATGAAACCCTTCAACTGTCTCTGGTTGTGTTTTAATATTTTTTGTTTGAATATAATTAATTAATAATTTTTTGTTTGTTTGAATACAATTTGATTAATATTTAATTACTTTGTTACATATTTCATTATTTTGTTAAAAGTTTCATTAGCTTATTAAAGTCATAACTTTCGGTTGAAAATTCAAAAGTTTTATTAAAAATTTCTCCACATACTTTTTTCAAATTGTAAATAATTACAGATAGCTCAACTAACTAGCGGGAGGGCCAACGGCCAGCGCATCGCACGAAGAGAATGTACCCATGCAGTAAGTAGATTCATTTCTATCAAAAAAAGTAATTGTGTCAAATTGTTCCTATTTTTGAGTACTACGAAAGCCGTACATGCGATTCTTAAATCTGGAAAAAAGTGGTCTCAGAAATTTTGAAAATGCTTTAAATTTCATTCAAAATTTTCACCAGATACCAAATATATTTCAAAACTATTCTACCCGAATTTTTCTATTAGCCTAAAATTTAAAAAATTATAGCATTTTCAAAATATTCAATTTTTTTAAACTTATAAACATTTTTATCAAAGTTTCTCATAGATGGGTCAAAGACTTGCAAATTATTCAAATAAAATGTTTAATCTTCATGAAAATTGGAAAAGTTATATACTTTTCAAAAATTTGAAAATTTTCAAAAAATAGAAAAAATGCTTTTTCTCATAAGTACACAAATTTTATTCAAAATTTTTAAGTAAAGACCAAATAAATTTCAAACTATTCTAGTCGAATTCTTCGATTAGCACAGAATTTAAAAAGTTAGAGGTTTTTCAACATTTTAGACAATTTTTTTCAAGTTTGAGAAAATGTTGTCAATGTCTCCGATGCTTGACAAAAATGCTTGCAAATCATCCAAATGACATTTTTAATTTGGATAAAAATGAAAAACGTTAGTGTAATGTAATCGTCCAAATTTTCGATCTCTGGTTTTTAACGGATCTTTGCGTTTCGGCGCGCACAGAATCCGAAAATCATAAAATTTTGTCGGTGTCTGTCTGTACGTCTGTCTATATGTCTGTATGTATGGTTACCTGAATGTTGTAGCCACGCTAACTTTTGAAGAATTTGTCCAATCGAGTCCGCGTTTGATACACTTCTGAAGGTCCCCAAAATAAAGGCTAAGTTCGTTAATTAGATATTTCGAACCAAAATTAAAAAATTGAGTGCATTTTCAAAATTTTGAAAATTTTGTTGTTGAAATTTTATAATTTTTTGTCAAATTTTCTTATAGGTAGGTAAAAGACTGAAAATTATCCAAATAAAATTTTTTATTTTGATGAAAATCAGAAAAGTTATATACTTTTCGAAAATTTGAAAATCTTCAAAAAATAGAAAAAATTATTTTTTCATAGATCCAAAAATTTGTACTAGATACCAAATATATTTTTAAACTATTTTAGCCGCATTTTTCGATAAACCCACATTTTTAAGATTAGAGCTTGTATAATCTAACAGTAGAGCGCGAAGCGCGATTATGGCAATGGGAATGTAATCGTCAAGGCCATAGGTGCTTTGAGAACCTTCTTTAATGTCAAATTAAAGAAAAAAGGTTCAGCTTTACTTTATGATTGTATTTTGTGAGGGGGTTGAATTACAGTATTTGATATAATT
>NC_046662.1:21038683-21040852 GCF_010883055.1 Belonocnema kinseyi | reverse complement strand
GTTGCAAAAACCAAATGACAAAGATCTGCAAGCCGAAAAGAAGTAGGAGTGGCTGGAACGTAGCTAAACTGGATATGACCATATTAGTTGGCACGATTGCTGAAAAGAGAGGAAGTGTGCTAGAAGAGCTAACACCTAACACAGTCTCTAAAAAAGATACAGAAAGCCTCGTGAAGAACATAATGTTTCTAACTAAGGAAGGGTGTGACGACTCAGTGCCGAAGAAATCAGGGAAGAGCCACAAGCCCCGGGTATACTAGTGGAACGCGGAAATAGCGGAGCTAAGGAAGATGTGTTTTTAGTTCAAGTGAAGAGTACCTCGAACTCGGAGAAAAGGGAAAGAAGCATCCCAGAATAAAGAATATTTGCTTGCTAAAAAGATACTAAATCGTGCCATAAGCACCAGTAAGCACAACAAATGGGTAGAAGTTCGATTGTCAGTAGACACGGACACCTGGGGCCTTGGGTACCAGATAGTGACTGGTAAATTTTATGAAAGATCAACAGTCGCTATCATGAAACCGCAAATGATGGAGCAACTAGTGAACGAATTATTCCCCAAGATCCCCTAATCGGGTCATCAAGGAAAAAGTGCTATTTGAAGCAATTCCTCTTTCTACTAAAGAGGAATTGTGGACGGCTATAGTCAAAATGGCAAACAGAAAGGCGCCTGGTCCTGATGGCATCCTGTCGGGGGTCGTTCAAGTGATTGCGAAGGAGCACCCATATGCGCTCTTAAACATCTATAATTCTTGCCTTGAAGCTGCAGTTTCTGTTCCAGGTAGAAGAAGCAAAGGTTAGTCTTGCTTGACAAAGGAAAGAGCCCACCAATCACACCGTCCTCATTCATGCCCCACCCCCCTCTGCATGCTGGACGTTAAGGGCAAACTCTTCCAGCAGCTCATACATGCCACACTAATAACGGCAATCGAGGCTATGGGAGGCCTGGCTGAGAACCAGCATGATGTTCGGGAGGGAAGGTCAACGGTTGGGGAGTACTGGAAGCGCTGCGAGAGACTATACAGCAGAGAGCAGAAACCACAGATCAAGGAGCGTCTGTGTTATGGTCATCTTTGACGTCAGGAATACCTTCAAGTCCGTTAGGTGGGTTGACAATCTTGACATCCTGGAAAGACGGTTCAGAGTTCCTACCTATATCCGGCGTATCATCAGTAGCTGCTTCAGCGAGAGAAGCCTGATGTACGAAACAACAGAAGGCACGTATGCCACCAAAATGACCGCGGGAGTAGCTGAAGTATCAGTCCTCGGGCTGGATCTCTGGAACGTTGTATAAGGTGAAGTGTTAACTATGGTACTACCAGCATACATCAAACTGGTAGGCTTCGCCGACGACCTGGCTGCAATAATTACATAGAGAATGGAGGAAAAGGCAGAATTAAGAGTAATATTTATTTCGAGTGGGGAGAAACTCACTTTCTCGAAAGAAATCAGCAAAGCCGCTAAAAAATCAGAAACAATGGTGGGAATACTATCGAGCATCATGCCGAACATAGCTGAACTTAGAAGTTGCAAGAGGAAGATTCTGATGAGCGTCACTCACTCCATCATGCTCTTTGGATCGGAGGTTTGGGCTGATGCTCTGAATATCAAAAAGTATAGAGACAAACTAGTGAGGGTACAAAGGAAGGGTCCGCTGAAAGTAGTGTGCGCGTATGCGTCGGTATCTGGACCGGCAGTCCTGGTAATTTCCGAAACAATACCCATCGACCTCTTAGCAGCTGAGAGGAAGAGGATCTTCGACGGGAAGAAATGTGCTGGGAAGGAGATAGGTAAGGAAGAAAGGGTCGCAACCATGAGAAAATGGAAAGAGCAATGGGATGCAGAAACAAGAGGCAGGTGGAATGCTAGAATTAAAGGGGGTTTGTTGAGGTTCGACTGTGCGAACGAGCTCGACAACGTGGAACACACGTTTTTTGGATGTGACAGATGGCAGACAGAAAGGCAAGAACTAGAAGTGGAACTGTGCGTGCTACCTACAGCAGAAAACATAGAAGAGTTATTGTTAAGTACCTAGAGAAACTGAGAAAGTATAGACGGGTAAGTATTAAAGGTATTGCTACAAAAAAAGAGAGACAAGCCGCAAAGAGAAAGAGAGCAGTCACATCAACAGGACGTGAGCTACAAAACTGAAAAAAAAAATTGTTCAGG
>NC_046662.1:21029750-21038583 GCF_010883055.1 Belonocnema kinseyi | reverse complement strand
CTTATATTTATTTTAAATTTATATTAATTACATTCATTTTTAAAAATCTGGAAAAGGGGTTAATCTTATGGAAAATTACTTTACAGTATTTAGTCCGTATTTATTTTCTTAATTTTATTTTATCCTATTTTTTTATTTCTTGTTAAAGATTTAGATTGTTAGATTTTTTAACTTCTGGAGTTTTCGAAGCTTTTATTTTTAATTCACTTTAAAAAAATTATTTTCTTTCATATCTTTTCAGATAAACAATCTTAAAAATATTTATTTAAAAAAAACTGGAAAAGGGGCTATTCTTAGGGAAAGTTATTTGAAGATAGTAAATCTATTACTTTTCTAATTTTATTCTATTACATATTTTTTAGACTTGGCAAAAATGGTGTATTTTAGATTCTTTAACTTCTAAACTTCCCAAATTATTCAATTTTTTTAATGATTTAGCTTAGTTTTTTAAATACGAATTAAAAAAATTTTTTTAGCTTATTTTAAAAGATTTCTTTTTGTATTAATTTAAAAAAAAAGCTTTCTTTTTATTTTACATCTTTTCAGATTAATCTTGAAAAAAATTATTTTTTTAAAAACTCAAAAAGATCGGGAGGAGAATTGGGTAAGGTGCAGGGAGGGCAGGGAATGGGATATGAGAGGTTAGGAAGTAAGGGGAGCTTCAACGGCCCTTCCTCTTATTTCCCTACCCTCACTTTTCTCATATCCCCTCACTTCCCAACGCTTCCTGTAATTTTTCCTCAAGGCTTTCTATTTCTAACTATTTCGAACAGTCAAATATTGCTAAATATTTTTAAAAAATGTTATTAAATAGTTTAAAAATTGAATATTTTAGACTGAAATAATATTTGAATTAGATTTGAAATTGAATAAAACCGTATAATTATCATGCAACTGTTTTTGGTTGACGTTTAATCTTTTTTTTTTTTTTTGAATATTCGACCATTTTGTTTAAAATTCATCAGTTTAGTTAAAAATTTAATTATTTTTTTGGAAATTTATTAATTTCGTTAAAAAGTCATCGTTTCTTGTGGAAAATTCAACTGGTTTGTTGAAAATTCGTACTTTTTAAATGAAAATGTATAAAGTTATAATTTTTGTTTGAAATAAATAAATAAATTTTAAATTTATAAAAATTTTAATCTGAAATTGTTTTATTCCGTTTTTTAAAAGAATTCACGTTAAAATGTTGCTATTTATGTCACGTGCTCTCGACGAATAACTAGAGTAAAAAAAGTAATTCAGAGAACGATCTAAACTTCTAGGACAAATAAAAAGAGTATGTCTTAGGTGGTTAAGGCACATTAAGTAGATAGCGATACGAAGAACTGTCAAGAAAATATTTGACAGCGAGCCAAAGAAAAAAACTGGCACACAGAAAAAGAGGTCCACTATCATCGAAGATTAGAATTAAGAGACGCCAATGGAAGAAATTTTTCTACGAAATAATCAGTTAATTATAGAATTTCTTTTATACAATAAAGGTAATTTTCTAACAAATAGTGTAGTTTTCTAATAAACTGATGGATTCTGAACCAAATAGTTACAATTTTTACCGAAATAGTTACATTGTTTTACCACGAAGATTAATTTTTAACCCAGAAGATTAACCTGCTAGCAAAAAAGTCGAAATTTCAACCAAACATTTACTTTTTTACCCAAAAAGATGGAATTTTATCCAAATGAAACCAAACTTTTAAGCCAAAAAGATTGGTTTTCTACAAAATAATTAAATTTTCACTAAAAAAGTTAATACTACCAAATTATTGAATTTTCAAGCCAAAATAAAATAATGTTTACAACCAACTAGTTGAACTTTCAAAAAAGAGATAAATTTTCCACAAAATTGAAATATGTAATTAAGTTTTCAACCAAAACGATGAATTTACATCAAAAAGACTGATTTTCAACCAAGAAGATTAACTTAAAAAAGGACCAAAAAGGACGAAATTTGAACCAAATAGCCGCATTTTTTACCAAAAATTATTACATTTTTACGGAAAGAAATGACCTTTAAGACTTTAGAAAATTTCTATTTTGGCTTGAAAATTCAATCATTTGTTTACAAATTATTTTTCTTGGCTGAAGTCTTTTTTTGTTGAAAATTTGTATATTTGGCTTGAAAATTTAACAACTTGGGTAACATTTTTTTTCTTAACTGGATCAAGTCCTTTATGATTGAAAATTGTATTATTTAATTGGTCGAAAGTTTTATTATTTGGTTCAAAAATCAAAAATTTTCTTAAAACTTTATCCTTTTTGTTGATAAATCATGTTTTCTAGTTGAAAATTCAACTGTTTTTTACCAAATTCGTCTTTTAGGCTCAAAAATTCAACAATTTGGTTAAAATTTGTTTTCTGCCTTGTCTGAAAAATCTTTTCTTAATAAAAATTCAACTATTTTTTAGAAAAATCGCCTTTTTGGCTTGAGTGTTTAAGAATTCGGGTAAAATTGTTTTTCCTTCTTGACTGAAAAATGAACTATTTTTTGGAAAATTCGTCTTATTTAGATTGTAGTCAAACATTTTTTTTCGAAATTAAGATATCAACTATCACATTTTTCGTTTCAAAGATTTGTCTTTCATGGTTGAAAATTTAATTAATTAGTTAAAAATTTAATTATATTGTTAAAAAATCAACAATTTTATTAAAAATTTATCCTTTTTCGTTGAAATTCAACTGTTTGGTAAAAAATTCGTAAACCAATTTCATTTTGTAGAAGGTTCATCATTTTAGTTGAAAATTCATTTTGAGAGGGGGGGGCGTCTATTGGCCCAATTTTCATAGGAAATTTAACTATATTTGGTTGAAAATTAAAATTTGGTAGAAAAATCAAGTTGAACTACTTCAACTTTTTGGTTGAGGATTCAGCTTGAACCGTTTAAAATTGAATTTAATATAGTACAAACTTTAATATTATTTAAAAGAATTCATTCCCCTATTTTCGTGAAAAATCCTTTCCGGGTTTCGTTTCTCGATTGAATCGCTAGCGATTTTGTCGCTATCAAAAATTTTCTTAAAATCTACAGAATTAGAAAAAAATCGTTTAGGAAATATTTTAAATTGGTAACAACAAAAAGAATCTCTTTCACATTCTCTTATCTCTTGAATTTCTGTTTATGATTCTTAAAATGTTTGTGCGGTTATAGACTAACATAGAGGGAGAGGGATTTTTTTGTGTATGGCCTTAAAATGTCCGTGTGGTTATAGACTAACATAAAGGGAGGACTAAAAAAGAGGATTGGGTTAAAAAAAGTGGACGGTCTGTAATCCCTGCGTTTATTCTAATTACTTTTTTTTGTATTAAACATAAAAATCGACTTTTTCAAAAATGTCTTAGATTTTTTGTGTATGGTCTTAAAATGTCCGTGTGGTTACTGACTAACATAAAGGGTAAAATAAAAAAGGGTTTAGGTAAAGAAGTGGACGAAGTGTAATTCCTAGATTTCTTTTAATTACTTTTTTGTATTAGACATAAAATGTCTGTTCCCGGTCGAAACACAGTAAGCGCTATTTTTTCTAATTGAATTAAGCACATTTTCAGGTTTCATTTAACATAAATAATACTGGTACACAGTATTATTTAGTATATTAATATTTTTTATGCAAATATTTTAAAGAAATTAAAGGATTAGGTGCATTTTGAAACTGTAATAATAAGTAAAAACACAGAAACGAGTTTTTTTTTGTCGAAATAAAGGGAGGAATAAAATAAAAGGAGGAATAAAAGAGGGCATCAGGTAAAAAAAGTGTACGGATTGTAATCCCTGGATTTCTTCCAATCGACTATTTGAAAAAAGGCTTGGTAGATTTTTTATTTAGGCCTATAGATTATAGAGTGCCATAATCAGTCGGGATATCCCATATGCAAGGACCTGGCAATTAATTTTGGTTCAGCCCCACCATGTTTCAACCAAGTTCACAAAAGAAGTCTAGGACACAAAACAAATAAATAAATAAATGAAAACAATAAAATAGGGTCGCTACTCCATTGACTCGGCACTTAGAGTCCGTTTTACTTTTAGATGTCGATTGCTTCGTCACTGATCCCTATTCTTAGATCCTGAGCTCTTAATCACTTGCATCGAATAGCGACAATGATGGCATTTGTAAATCGAGTGGTGCACATTTCTGCAGAGGAAGTTCTCTGCCTCATTAATTAATTAATTAAAGAGTGTGGTGATAATCGGGCCCGAAAAATATGTCTCATGAGCGATGAGCACCAAAAAGACTATTTCTTTGAGGAAAACGAAGAAACCTCACGAGGAAAAGGATATTCCAACGCCAAGAGTCATATCCCATGAATTATATTTTCCAAGATTTGGAACTGCAAACAGTTCCACTCCTCCTTCCCCTTTTATCATCATCGATGGGAAATTGTTGAGGAGCGCTATGTCCTTTTGCAAGAAGAAAAGCAACAGGAGAGTCAAGTTTCCGGATCATGATTTTAGCGTCACCGCTTATTTCGAATCCATCGAGCCATGGGATTATAGTACGTTTCATCATTTTTTTTCTTTTATATCATGTGATTAGTGTTGTTATTGCAGTGTTCGATAAATAATCCTTTTTGAAATCTGTTGAAAAATTCTGGACGATTGTTTGAAATTGATAAGAGGGAAGATTAAGCCAAAAAAAATCATCAATTTCTTAAATACTGACCAACGGGGTAATTTCGGACATGTGGGGTGAATTCGGACATTTCTAAGTTGATATTTAAATTTACTTAGGTGATTTTACCCAGAATCTAGAACCAGTTAAAGCCTTAGTAAGGCCTTAACTGTTTCTAGATTCTGGTTTAAATCCCCTTCAGTAATTTGAACTAATCTATGAATGTCCGAATTTCCCCACATATCCGAAATTACCCCTTTTGACGATACTCTGAAAATTTATTCTTTATTTTTCATTTAAAAAAGAAAAAAGAATTAATTTCAAAATTTCAATTATTCTAAATAAAGAGATGCGCATTAATCGAATTTAGAATGCAAATTGCCATACGTCAAATATTTCATCATCTATTTTATTCTAATTAGCGTCATCAATCGCGCTACGCGCGCAACTTTTCAATGTAAATAATTTTTAATACAAAATAACTATTTCAAATAACATTCTATTTTTTTATTTGTTTTTCAATGATATATAATTATAACTTTTCTAAGCTTTCTGACAAAATTCAGAAACATTTGTTAAGATTTCTGATATGTCAATTGAAAATGTCAACAAGAAAGGTCATTTCCAAACAAATAGTTACATTTTCAACCGAAGAAGATAAATTTTTAAAGAAAAATATAATATATAATTAATATTTCAACTAAAAAATGTTTTTATTTTAAATAAATAACAGTTGCATTCATCACAAAAAGACCAATTCTAAACAAAAATGTTAAATCCTCGTGAATTTTGTTTCAAAAGAAAAGAATTTTCTAGACAAATGTTCAATTATTTGCCAAATGTATTAATTTTCAACAAAGTAGATCAATTTTCTTTCAAGAAGACGAATTTTTAATGAAATATTATATCGTCAAATAAAAAGATGAATTTTCAACTAAAATTAGGAATCTTTAATAAAAAAATTATTTTTTAACTGAGCAGTTGAATCTACGAGCAAAAAAATTAATTATCAACCAGTTGCATTTTTAACCGAAAAGATGAATTTCCAAGAATATAATTGAATTCTCAACCAAAACAGATTAATTTTTAAACGAGAAAGGCGAATTTTCAATAACATAGATGATTTTTCAACCAAAAAAGATTTTTTAGTCGAGAAAGAAAAAAAATCATCCTAATAATAATTTGAGGGGGAAAATAATTTTGAATACAAAATAAAAATTTTGAATAACTATTTCTTTTTTAAGTTTATTTCTAATAATTAGTTTAAAGATTATATAAATATAATTTTCCTACGATTCTTAAAAAAATTCAACAAAAAAAAGTTTGGAAATCTTCTAATGTTTTAAATATTTTGAATATCTTAAAAACTTTCAAAATTCTTAATTATCTTTTAAACTAAATCGAATTATTCCTCAAATTCAGAAAAATCTTCCAAAATTAAAAAAATTACCCTTGATTCTTCAAAATTTCTCATTATTTATAGAAAGCTTTTGATATCTTTTTAAATTTTCTTTTAAAATTAATTTTTCAAAATAAAAAGTTATCAAAGATTTTTCCAGGAATATTAAGAAATTTTTTATTTTCTTCAAGCTTTTGAAATTGACACCACATCTTCCAGATTTTTTATTTGCGTATTTTGGAAATCTTCTAAAATGTTTTGAAATCTTTTAAAATGTTTTGAAATCTTTTTATGCATTCCCTTCGTATTATTTTGAAATCTGTTTTGAAATCTGTTTTGAAATCTTAAAATCTTAAAACAAAACTTAAGTCATTTGAAATTTAATTTATAAAATTATTTCAATTTTAATTATCTAATAATTTATTCTAGAAATGTATCAATGTTATTTCATTTATAACCGAAGCTTAAAGAATTGTTTTAGAACAAAAAATTATAATCAAAGTGAACAACTAGACTTTAAGAAAGACATATTTTTTACTTTAAACTATTTATTTGTTAAAAGTTAAAAAAGTTAGATTCTGATATCTGAGAACAAGCAAATAATTATATTATCAGTCAGTTTTTAAAATTATATAAATATAATTTCCATAAGATTCTTCAGAAAATTCAAAAAGATTTTTTAAGATTTCAGATATTTTGAAAGATAATTCTTCTATTTGATATGATTCTATAATCTTTCGGGAAAGATTCGAGCCAGCTTGAAAGATGTTTAGGAACATCAGAACTTTTGAGAAATTTAAAAATATTTAATTAATTTTCTGAAATCTTTCCAAGTTTTAAAATATTTTTTATCTTTTCAAAACTTCTTAAATCCCTGAATATCTTTTTAAACTGACTCGAATTTTTCTTAAAATTTTGAAAAATTATCCAAATTTTATAAATATACTTATAATTATACTTACTTATCTTTTACAATTTGTTTGTTGATAAATGTGTCGAAATGTATTTATATTTTCTTTAAAACTAAATTTATCCAAAAAAATTTATTTTAAATTTTGTCAAGAATTTTAAGAAATTTTTTTATCCTCTTGAATACTTTCAAAATTATTTAAATTTGTTTAAAGTTTTCTTTCGAAATCTTGAATAAATTGAATGAAATTATTTAAAATGTTAGGCACTCATTTGAAATGCTTAGAAAATTTTTTAAATATTCTCCTAAAACTAATTTTTAAAGATAAAAAATCATTTTGAATTTTCTTAAGAATTTAAAGAAATTCAAATCTGTCGAAATTTAGAAATCAATTTTATCGAATAAGATAACGTATTTGAAAATTTTGAATTACAAAACGAATGGTGCAGAAAATTCGTTAATCTTTATTAATAGATAAACAAACTGAAAACCAATTGGAGTTTCGACAACATTGTCAACATCACTTTTCGTAGATAGGATAAATGTTATATATTTTGTCGTTTCTAACAGATAAACTAAAAAAATAGTAGCTATAAAATAGTCTCTTGTTCCTAACGATTCCAAGCTTAACATTTCCTCATAATCACAAGTTTGTCTAATTAATGGTTTAAATTGACAAACATGTTAATTGTCTCAGAAAGATTTGTATCTGGAAAATTTAAGATTTGAAAGCTGCATATTTCGGATTTATTGTAAATCGCCCGAAATATTCTCAAATTTCAATTTTCTCTATAATTATTTCAGTTATAGACGGAAAAGAAAATTCCGAGGAAGAAGAGACTGACGAGAGTGAAGAAAGTGACGAAAGTGAAGAGAGTGAAGACAATAAAAGCGAAAGTAGCAGCGATGGAAGCCTTTACGAAAAAATCGAAGAAAATAATGATGAAGGAAGTCAAAGATCGATTACGTAAAGATTAATTACGAAAAATCACGAATATCTCAACAGGTAGGTTATTAAATCAAACAATTTCAAATATTTTTTACATGAAAAAATTAATGATTAAAATCAAATTTTACCTTTTGTAACCAGGATGAATCTGGAGATCTGCAAGATTCCAAAAGTTCAATTTTATGACTTCGAAAAGAAACCGAGGATACATTTTTTTACAGAAAAATAATGAGACGATTTGTCTAACAATTTACGAATTGTAAAGTGCAGAAAATTATTCAAAAATATAAACATAAATGACTCTGAAAGATGGATAAAAGTGTAAATTACTTTTTTGCTTTACTTTTATGTGCATACGTCTATTTTTAATACCCAATGTAGTCTAGTGAAAGGAAAATATATTTTTTAATTCTAAAATTGAATCGCATACTTACTAAACGAACCTGTAAAAAATTGTTCAATTCGGAGAGAAAGTATTTTTTAAGGAAACGTCCATTCATTACCTAAGGAAGATTTTAGAACATTTAGATCCTCACCATTCTTATGTAAGATTTTATATGTGTAACTCAATCTATACAAAATATATCAATTATTTTTACCGTAAGCGATATTTCAAGGGATTCCAAAAGAATACACAATTTTGGTATGGTACGAGGCTAGTTCAATAAGTCCTTAGAATGAAGTATAAAAACAATTTTTTTTGGGTAAATTTTTTTTTATTTTTCAACATAATCTCCTTGGAGCTCTATACACTTGGTCAATCGCTTTTCAAGTTTTTTTAATCCTTCAGAAAAGTGATTTTTCGGATGTTCCTCAAAATAAGCACTTACAGAGGCAATGACGTCTTCGTTGTCTGGAAATCTCCGTCCACCGAGCCATTTCTTCAAGTTTGGAAATAAGAAAAAGTCACTGGGGGCTAAATCTGGTGAATACGGTGGGTGTTCGACCAATTCGAATTTTAGTTCTT
>NC_046662.1:21022975-21029650 GCF_010883055.1 Belonocnema kinseyi | reverse complement strand
TTCATTTTTTATCTCATATGGAGTTAAACCCTTTAAATGAAAATGTTTGATTACCGCTCTGAACTCGTTTTTTTTCCATTTTTCTTAACGAACATTTTTTTTCAATTGGTTCTAAAAACACGTAAACTCAGAAGATGTGGACTGTGACTGCACCATATATCTAGTCGGGAGTGTTTTTGACTGAAAACAGATGATTTGGAGCGATTCGCGCGCCATATGTTGATCATTCTAAGGACTTATTGAACTACCCTCGTATTTAACGAGATTTCCAAAGCTTTCAACAGATAATAAAATTTTTAGGGGAGGATTTCAAATGATTTTAAAAGATTTCCAGAAATTTTACTGGATTTGAAAGGATTTTAGTGAATTAAGAGCGATTTCCACTGATTTCAAGAAAGGTCCAAAGACTTTCAGGGATTTCCAAAAACTTTCAAAGACTTTAAAGGATTTTAGGGGATTTCAAAAGATTCCAAAATAGGCCCATGGATTTTAGAGGATTTCGTAAGATTTCAACAGATTTTACGGAACTGCAAAGGGTTTCCGAATATTATAAAGGATTTAAAAAGATTGGGGGATTTTAAGAGATTTCAAAGTCTGCCACTGCATTTAAAAATATTATAAAGGATTTCATATGATACAGAAGTATTTTTACGTATTTTAAAGGATATCAGAGATTTTTTATTAGATTTTAATGATTTGAAGGGATATCAAAAGATTTGTAAATATTTCAAAGAATTTTAAAGGATTTTAGCGAATTTTAAGATATCTAAAAGGGTTTCAATAACTTCACGGGATTTTTAAAAAATGTCAAGGAATAAAGGATTTTAAGATATTTTGAGGAATTTTAATGGGTTTTAATATATTTTGCAGGATTTCAAGAGATTCGGATTCCCAAAAATTTGAAAATTTTGATTAAACTTTAAAGGGATTTCAAGGGATTTCGAACGGTGTAATTCATGAAATTTGAAGGGTTTTGACAGATTTTAAGGGATTTTCAAGGATTTTAAAGGATCTTGAAATTCTGGATTTTGAGATTTTCAATATTTCAAGTGATTTCAAGTATTTTCACCGCTTTTAAATAGTTTAAGGGATTTCAAGAGTAATTTACGGGAACTCAACAGATGTTAAAGGTATTCCTGTTGTAGCGAACTAATTTTACGAATTTTAAATGATATCAGGAGATTTTAATGAGCATTCAAAAAATCGAAGAAATTTAAAGCAATTTCAAAAGATTTCAAAAGATTTTACAGGGATTTCAAATGATTTTCACATATTAAAAAGGATTTTAGGATATTTCGAGGAATCTCGTAAGATTTCAAAATATTTCATGGAATTTGAAAAGAATTTTAATCGATTTTTAAAGATTTGAGGGAATTTTAAATGATATTAAGGGTTTGTTATGGGGTTTTGAAGATATCAAGCGATTTCAAGAATCGCTTGATATCTGATAATTTCGAAATATTTCACAGAGTTTTAAAGATTTTCACCCATTTTTCGAGCATTTAAGGGACGTTTAGGGATCTCTATGGCAGTTTCAAGGGTTTTCATACTGTTTTTAAAGCCTTTTAAAAGATTTTCATTGATTTTAAGGGATTTCAAATATTTCACAAAATTGCAAGGATTGAGGTATTTTATGGAACTTTAAAAGATATCAAGTGATTTAAAAAATTCTTATAATGTTTTTAATGGGCTTTAAGGGATTTTTATTGATTTCATAAAATTTCAAATATTCCACGAAAATGCAAGGATTTTAACCAATTTCTAGAGATTTTAAAGGACATTATTATTTTTTAAGAGATCTTGAAATATTTCACGGAATTTGAAGAATTTAAACCGATTTTCAGAGATTTTAAGGGTATTTGAGACATTTTAAAGGATATTATGGTATTTTTATGAGATTTTGAAGATCTCAAGCGATTTTAAGGATTTTCATATTGTTTTTAGAGATTTAAGGGATTTTCATGGCTTTTAAGGAATTTCAAATAGTACAGGGAATTGAAAGGATTTTAAGTGATCTTAAGGGATTTCCATGTATAGAAAAGGATAAGGGATTTTTATGGGATTGTGAACAATTTTAGCGATTTCAAGGATTTTCATCATTTCTAAAGTGTTTTCAAAGAGTTTTCACCAAACTTCAAAGAATTTTCCAATCTTATAGAGGATTTTACGTTATTTCGAAGAATTTTAATGACTTATCAAATTTAAAAGGATGTTACTTTTTGTGAGGGATTTCAAGAGATTCAGAAAGATTTCCGCGAATTTGAAAGATTTCAATCAATTTAAAAGTTTTCGATTAATTTTAAAGAATCTTAAGGTATTTTTATGGTGATTTGAAGATCTAAGGCGATTTAAGAATTTTCATATTGTTTTTAAAGGTTTTTATAGGCTTTTACGAATTTTTAAGATTTTTAGGGATTCCAAGAATTTTCGAAGTTTCTAAAGAGGTTTCTAAAAGTTTGCAAAGAATTTCCAAATATTATGAAGAATTTTAAGGGATTTCGAGAAACTTTAATGGGTTTTAAAAAAATTTGAGTGGATTTAAATATGAGAGGAAATTTCAAGAGATTCTAAATGATTTCCACGGATTTTAATAATTTCAATAACTTTCAAATGGATTTCAAATATATCACAAGGGTTCTCGTAATATATCGAAATATTTTGCAGGGTTTCAAGTTTTTTAATTAATTTTAAGGCTTAAATGTACAAAGAGCTCAATCATTTTTAAAGGGGTTTTAAAGACATTATATACGATATCCATAAAAATAAAAAATTTTCAAAAGATTTACAGCTGTTAATTAGCTTTTTTTAATAAATAGAAAGCGGTAACTTACGTAAAAAATGTTTTTCACTCTAAGTAAAGATTCATAAGATCAGGGTGTCCAGCAATACTAGGAAAAAATTCCAGGCTTTCCAGGTCAAGAAATCAAGATTTTAAAGGTCTCCTTTTTCTAATAAAATACTCAAATGAACGTTTTTTATACATGTAAAAGATTAAACATTTAATTTTTTACGGGACAACAATTTCTTAAGAAAGCAAGATTATAAGTATTCAAATTCTTAATATTGTACAAACATAAGTCATCATTGTGAAATCTCTGGAATACTTTAAAATTTTTTTTAAAGTCTTAAAAATCGTTGAAATTTTCATAATTTGGTAAAAAAATTTAATCTTTGTAAATTTACTGAAATATTTTGAATATTTAGAAACCTTAACATTTCTATGTATCTTTTCAAATACTTAAGAATGTTTGTAAAATCTTTGAAATCCTACAATTCATTGAAATCTTTAAAATCTGAGTGAAAATTTTTGAAATATTTTAAAATCTTTATGAAAGATTTGAAATGTTGATTAAATATTTCTTGAATCATTGTTTGTAAAAAATGTTTTTTCGTTGGAAATCATTGAAATCTTTTGAAGTCTTCTCTAATTTATTGAAACCTTTTTTAATTGTTTTAAACCTTTTAAATGTTTTGAAATCTGTGAATTCTTACAAAAATTAAATTCTTGTAATCGTTTGAAATGCTTATAAATTCCTTGAAATACTTGTAAAATCTTTCCTGCATCTTTTGTGTTTATTTAAAATTATTGGAATATTTGAAAATTTTGCGTAATCTTTTCGAAATATTTTGAAATCCTTATGGATTCTTTAGAATATTTGTATAATCTTTTGTGTTTGTTTGAAATCATTGTGATCTCTTGAAATCATCTCCAATTTATTGACACCTTTCGAAGTTGTTTAAAATCTTCGTAATCTGGTGTAATGTACCCTTGTTGAAATCTTTTATATTCTTGAAATCTTTTTAAATCCTCAAGATTCTTTGCAATTTTTTGTTAATCTTTCTGAAATCTTTTGTATTCATTTAAAATTATTAAAATATTAAAAATTCTTAAAATCTTTTGAAAGTTTTAAAATCTTGTCGAAATCTTGGCTAAACGTCTTTTTCAAATTCTTGACATTCTTTTCAAGTTTAAATTATATATTGATAAGTAAAAAATGTTGCAGTAGCAAGTTTAAAAGAAAAACAAAAATACAAATTCAAGGTTCTCGTGAAAAATTCAACAGGGTTATGATTCGACGGACGATTTCACATTCCCGGGTTTTCCGGGTCAAGTTTTTCAATTTTCCCGGTCAACTAAAAGTAACATATTCATGTTTGCCTCAAAACGCAAACATTTATTTTAATTCATAAAGATCATTCTGAACATCCTTTAACACAACAGAACAAAACATTGCAAAATATCAATTTTCAATTAAAAGTAGAATAGTTGAACTTTTATTTAAAAATTAATTTAAAAAAAAAAACAGTTTAATTTTCAAACAGCGATTAATTGTTAAATAAAATTATGAATCTTCAACTGGAATAGTTAAATTAGAAACCAAAAATATGACTTTTCAAATAAAAAAATTAATTACCTGCCAAAAAATACAATTTTTCAACAACATATATGGATTTTTAATTAAAGAAGATGAATCATCAACAAAAATAATTGAATTTTTAATAATAAAAAATATATGTTTCGACCGAAAATGGGATAGTAACATTTTCAGTTAAAAAAATTAATTTTGTAACCAAACATAAGAGCTTTCAACTAAAACAATCAATCTTTAACTAAAATAGTTGAATTTTCAAGCAAACAAAAAATTAATTTTTACTAAAAACGATAAATTCTTAATCAAAACTTATATAATTAAATTTCAAGTTAAAAAAATAATGTTTAGTCAAACAGATAAATTTTCAACTACAACTATGGAACTGTTAATTAGAATAAGTCAAAATTTTAATTCAAAAAATTACTTTCAGCAAAAAAACTAAATTTTAATATCAAAATAAACTAACTATAAAATCTTAACTGGTATAGTTAAATTTTAAAGCAGAAAGATGAATTTTTGACCAAAAAGAGTAAATTCAACCAAGAAAATTAATTTCTACCAAAAAAGACGAATTTTCAACTAAAAAAGATCATTTTTCAACCAAAAATTGAATAATTAAATGTTTAGTTAATAAATTAATGTTTAACGAAGGACATGAATTTTCAACTAAAATTATGGAATATACAACTGTAATAATAGTTACATTTTCAGTTTAAACGACTAAATAATTTTAAACGAAAAAAGAAACCAATTTTTAAAAAATAGTTCAATTTTCGGCAAAATAACTCCTTTTCATCGAAAGAAAAAACATGTTTTCAATCAACTAACTCATATTTCAACCAAACAAAAGAATTTTTACAAAACAAAAATTAATTTTCAACAAAATAGTTTAATAAAATATTTATATTATTATAACTTAAAAACTTAATTTTTCACTAAATCGATACAAATTTACTTGTCATATTTAAATTTTTAACCGAAAAAAGAATTGTTAAACAAGATGAATAACTTTCACAGAAAAAGATATTTTTCAACAACAAAAAAATCAAATTTTAACAAAATATGTGTATTTTCAACAAAATAGTTGACTTTTTAATTAAAAAAGACAAATTTGCATCCAACTTGTTGAACAAGAAAAGAAAAACTTTCAAACTGATCAATTTTCAACTGAAATTGTCAATCTTGAACTGTAATAGTTGAATTTTACGCCAAAAAGATGAATTTTCCAGAATCTTAACTTCCCGGTTTTCCCGGTTTTTTAAACCAGCCTTTCCCGGTTTCCCAGTCAAGTCGCCACCCTGTTCAAGAATATTTCCAGGTTTTCAAAGTTTTCACCCTGAAGATATTCCGGACCCCCCGAAGAAGCCTTACGTAATTAATGGACGCTCACTAAAGTGTTGATGAAAAAAAAAGTCGCACCTTTAAGATAATCTTTTTACTTTTATTGTTAAAACTCAACATATCCAACAATGGAAAAACAAAAAGATAGTGTTTGCGTTAAAAACATACAAATAAGGCTGTATATTCCTTTTTACAAATCTCGGATTCGAATGGAAAGCTCCTTCGAACGGTTAAGTAACGCGTTAAACTGAATCTTCATCATTTGCGTACTGTACATTTATTATTAACTACTAGTCCCTTTTTATACGTTTCTCCGCATAAATGTGATTTCTGCATTCACTTGTTAAACCTGTCCCTAAAAACACTTGGTGTAATTCGAGCAGAATCTAAATGCATGCCACATCATAATTATTACGTAAAATTTATAATTAAACAGGACCGAATCACTCGACATCTGCTGCACTGAAAATGTTTGGCCATTCGTGCGAAAGTAAAAATTGTACACATTTACACGATTAAACAATAATTAATAAAACTCGCGCTGCTCGTTAGCAAAAATTATCAGATTCATAGAATCCAATTCATTAGAATCGTCGACCTAAAGCCTTTAAATCGAACCAGTTTTACTCGCGTCGACAATTATTTCTGACCGACTATTCTCGACGCAAGAAGGGAAGATATTCTTCTATTCGCTTCTCGGATGTTTACGACTAAAGCTTCTCAACATTCGAAGACAGAAGTTTCTTCATCAATTGAATAATTACAGTTGGAGAGTTGGCTTGGAGTTACCTTCTTTATGACTCTTTAAGTTCTCAACTACAGTCCCTCGACTGGTAAAAGAGGATATATCCGGTTTCCGAACTTTTCTGAATGTCAGATGTTAGTCCATAAAAATCCTCGATTGTTGAAGCATCAATTTTCTGAAAAATAATTTTCATATTCCCTGTAATTTTATTTTTTA
>NC_046662.1:21018861-21022965 GCF_010883055.1 Belonocnema kinseyi | reverse complement strand
TTATTACTAGTAGAATTAGACTTCATTTTCAAAATTTCCTGATTTTTCCTCGACTTATTTTTCATTTTCCTTAATCATTAATATTCAAATGCCAGTTTTTTATTCTTGTGATACTTTTAACATAGAATATATTAAAAACGGAATAAAACGGTATTTCAGATAAAAATTTATTAATTTATTTTAAACAAAAAATGTCTTTTCTACTGTAAACGATGACTTTTTATCAAAATACTTGAATTTTCAACAAAATAATTAAATTTGTTATATACTACTTGAAGTTTCAACCTAAAACGATCAATTCCCAACAAAAAAAAGTGTCACATTTTATATTTAAATCAAAAACGATGAAATTCATACAAAAAAAAAATCATTTTAAAACCAAAAAGACGAATTTTCAACAAATTCAGATTTTTCACTCAAGAAAGACATAAATTTTTATTTAAACTATTGAACCTTCAAGCCGAAATACGAATTTTCTCTAAAAAAAATTTAATTTTCAAACAAAAAATACGACTTTTCAACAAAAAATTAATTTCCCAAGGAAATGATGGATTTTTACCCAACAAAAATGAAACTTCAAACCCAGAAAATGTTTTTTTCCTCAAAAAGGAGAAGTTTCAATTAAAAAATATCAATTTAAAAGAAATATAAAAATTACATATTTATTTTAAGAAACTAATTTTACAATAAGCCAAAAAAGGCGATTAATTTTCGACAAAGTAGTTCAACTTTCAACCAAAGAGATAAATTTTCAAATGAAAATATAAATCTTCAATAAAAAAATGATTTCTTAACAAAGTGATTTAACCAAATCTTTAAAAATAAGTTGAATACTCAAGCAAACATGAATAATTTTTAAGCAAAAGTTGCATTTTCATTTTTTTTAATTAAATTTTTACTAAAAGGGATGAATTTTTAAATCAAAAACATCAATTTTCAAAAAAACTGTTGATTTTTTTGTTAAAAAATATTTCAGTTGACTTTTTACGATAAAAATACGAATTTTTAAAATGGAAATTAGTTTCTACGAAAAAAGTTTAATTTTCAATCCAAAAAAACGAATATTTAACCCAAAAAAATGACCTTTCGAACAAATGTTGCATTCTCTACCAAATAGATGCATATCCAAAAAAATATGAAATATCTCTTAAAGCTAATGCATTTTTTCAAAATAATAATCATTTTAAAAAAATAGTTTAATTTTCATCCAAAAAATATTTCATTTGACTTTTCAAGATGAAAATATCAATTTTTTAACAAAGAATAAGTTTCTACGACAAAAGTTGAACTTTCATCCAGAAAAGATTTCAATTCATTTTACAACACCAAAATATAAATTCTAAACAAAAAGTAAATCTTCAACGAAAAAGTTTAATTTAAAATAAAACAGTAGAACTTTCAACCAAAATGTGCAACCTTTTAACAAAACAGATGAATTGAAAAGAAAAAACGTTTAAAAAAGTAACATTATCATCCAAAGAAGTTTTCAGTTCACTTTCTAACATCAAAATAAGAATTGTAAACAATAAGTTGATTTTATGCTAAGTAGTCGAATTTGTAATAAAAAAGTATGACCTTTTAATAAGATTATTAAATTTTTAATCAAACAGTTGCATTTTTATCCAAGAATGATGCAATATTTCTACTAAAGAATATGAACTTTTAAACCAAAAAGACAAGTTTTCAGAAAACAATGTTTTTTATCCAAAAAATATTTAACAAAACAGTTGAATTTTCAACCAAAAAATTATGTATTTTTAAGAAAGTTGTTAAATTTTCTAACAAATAATACAATTTATAACTAAAAGAAAATTTTCAGGAAAAAGTTTTTGCGAATTTGGAAAAATTACCTTGAGCTGTTACGTAGTTTAAGTAGGGCCCCTAAGCTAAAAGGATTCAGTTACAGGGATCGCAGCACAAAAATAGTTTAAAAAAGAGCAAATAGGGAATGTTTTTCAAGAAAAAGAGGAAGAATAGGAATAAGAAATTGTAGTTTTTTAATAATTTTAAATGATTTTTAGTTATTTCTGTCTTAAAAGAACGTATTTTTTTTAATTAAATATACTTAGGTCGTCAAAAACAAAAAATTAAAATTTGTTAAATCAACAATTTGTATGTGTTTTACATCGTTCTTATGGTCAGGAATATGCTTTCTTGTAAAAATTCTTTTATTAATAATGAAATCGTAATACTAATAAGTATAATAAATATTTCTGTCCATGAGTTGTTATTTCATCCTTACTATCATCTATACTTTAAATTTCACCTGGATTTTTATTTTCTAATGTTAAAAACATAAAGTATTTAAGAATTCAGAACATTTTTTAAATATTAAAAGTTCTTAAATTTTTTTAAGCAAAATCTCTTGACATTTTTTTTGATGTTTTAAAATAAATACATTTTTTGTAATTCTTTGAAAATTGTCTATGACCTTTATATCCCTTACTTTATTCCTTAAGGTTCTCCAGAAATTCTTTGAACGATTCATTGAATTGTTCTAAACATGCCGTCGAAATAAAATGGACGCGCAAGTTGCGAGCGTTCACGTTTTTTCATTTTTATATTCTGATATTAAAAACATGAACTATTTCAAAATCCATAATAACAAATTTTTAAATATTAATAATTCTACACAGTTTTGAAATAAAATCTCTTGAAATTCGTTGGAATCTTTTTAAACAATAGTTAAAATCATTGGAAATTTGCAAAAACCAATTAACATAAGCAGAAGTTATTTGAAATTCCTTGCATATAAATTAAATTTGAATTATTCATTAAATTTCTTTTTAAATATCCGTCTAAATAGGATGCACGCGTGCAATGCGCGTGCACACAGCCCTAGTTTTTTATTTTCTAATATTAAAAACAAAGTATTTTAAAATATATAACAACGAATTTTTAAATATTAAAAGATCAAAAAATTTAAACCGCATTCATATGAAATTCTTAGGAAATTTTTTAAATAACTGAAAATCCTTAAAAGTACTTCGAAATTTTTCTATGTTTTTCATACCTTTTTAAATTATTGAAATCCTTAGAAATTCTTTGAAATTAAATTAAATTTATTCCCTAAAGTTCTCTAGAAATTCGTTAAAACTTTAAAATTACTTGAAATTTTTGAAAATTGTAAAATTTCAAGAAAATATGTAGAAATTCAGGCCTATCGATTTTTTATTTGTAATATGACAAACGTAAGTTATTTCTAAATCAGGACGAATAGAAAATTCCCGAAAGTCTAAAATTGCCGAAATATAAAAATCCCGAAATGGAAAATTCTCAAATAACATAACTCCTTATTTCTAGATTAACGAATTTGAAAATTTCGGAATAATGAGATTTCTGACAGAAAATTGCTAAAAATATAAAATTTCCTATAAGGCAAAATTCCCGACACTACAAAATTATCAAATTTAAAGAATTAAAAAATTATTTATTTAATCAATCTTATTTATTCATTAAAAATACAAAAATGAAACATTTTAATAAAAATGTTGATATTCAGTGTATTTTTGGAATTATATTTAGAACTTGAAATAACTAGTTTGAAAAAATATATTTTTTAATGCAAAAGAGCAAAAGAAGATTTCTATGTTCAAAGTGTTTCATTACTATATTTTCAATAAATAGATAATATGGATTAAAAAACAATTTTTTAATTGTTTAAATTTGGGAATTTTCTAGTTTCGGTAATTTGACAGCATCGGATATTTTATAATTCGGCAATTTTCTATTGCGAAATTTTATTCTTCAGACATTTTCAAATTCGGTAAAATTATAAACTGTGTGACATATTTATATGCCAAATTGTAAATTTACAAATTGTTAAATTTAAATCGTCTAGAAGTCGTCTAATATTAGAAAATCAAAATTGTTTAATTAAAAATGATATTAACTTAAAAATGTCTAAGCACTAAAAATATTATCTATTTAAGGGCATGTGACACAGCTAAATACCTATATTACCGACCACAGTTTTTCAGTTCACTGAATGTTTTTTAGAATCTAAGAACTTTTTTTGTAAGTAAAATATCGAGCTGAAACTTCGGGAAATATATTAGAGTGCAATAAAGTACGTTTAGGTACTGCATTTTGGTAGAAACTTCA
>NC_046662.1:21013412-21018761 GCF_010883055.1 Belonocnema kinseyi | reverse complement strand
TTACTTACAAAAAAAGTTCTTAGGTTCAAAAAAACATTCAGTGAACTGAAAAACTGTGGTCGGTAATATAGGTATTTAGCTGTGTCACATGCCCTTAAAAAGGTTGAAATGTACAAAAATTCTTTACGTTAAAAAAAGTAGGAGAAAGAAGTTTATTTAAATTTGGACAGACCATCGTACTTTACAGTAGTTAGTTTCAAAAATATTTAATATGTATAGATTCAACAAATAAATATTTTACATTAAAATTCTTATTTAAATCCTAAATAGTTTAGTTTCAAATTAATCGAATTTAAAAAAGTTTAATTTTTTGAGAATAGAGGGAAAAGGGGAATTAAAAAAATAGTTTCAAAGGGGAATAGAGAAAAGACAATTATAAAATACAATGAAAAAGGGAGAGACATAATTTAAAAATCATGTACGCAGATGAATGAGTGAATTAAAAATAGATTACTTACATCGACCATATCGTCGTCGAAGAGAAGCCAAAACCCGTGACTCTTGACTATAGAAATATAGTGTCCCCTGTTAGGTCCGCTTCCGCAGTGTATCACAACCGCAACTAAATCGTATAATCGATCTGGATTAACGGCATCATCACTCTAAAAGTCGAGATTAAAATATTAACTACAATTTAGAACACAAATTATGAAATAAACTAGTTACAGAATTGAAGAATATGATTTTTTTTTCAATGTCCAGGTGAATTTAATTTGTAAATACTATAAATGCTGTAATACTATACTACAAATACATTATAATACTACCAGAGTTTTAACAGAACAGAGCAAAACTTTGGGAAAAAAATGAATTTTTAAACAAATACTTAAATTTTCAGTTGAAAAAAATTAATTTTCAACGACAAAAAGAACGGGTTCTTAACAAAATAATTCAATTTTCAACCAAAGTGATGAATTTTCAAATAAAATTACGAATCTTGAACAGGAATAGTTTAATTCTCAGCCAAAAAGATGAATTTTCAACAAAAATTATGTATATTTAACTGGAACACATTAATTTTGAAAAAAGATTAATTTTAAAATAAAAAAATTAATTTTCTACCAAAATATATAATTTTTCAACAAAATAGTTGCATTTTTACTTCTAGATGACAAATTTGCAACCAAATTCTTAAATTTTGATCTAAAAAAATAATACTTTTCAACCGAAAATGATATAGTGAGATTTTTAGTTAAAAAATTAATATTAAACCAAAATATAAGAATATTCAACTTAGTGAAATGAATCTTCAACTGAAATAGTTTAAATTTTCAAACAAAAATTACTTTTTAGTAAAAAGGATAAATTGTCAACTGGCAACCAAGACTTAAATAATTAAATTTTAAGTGTCAGAAATTAATGCTTAACCAATAATTAAATTTTTAGTCAAAAAATGAATCTTCAACCACAAATGAATTTTTTAATAAAATTATGGAACAATGAACTGGAATAATAGTTACATTTTCAGTCAAAAAAATAATAATAATTTTCAATTGCAAAACATAAAAAAAAGTTTTTAATCAAATAGCTGATTTTTCAACCAAAGAAATGAATTTTTAACTAAAATGATGAACATTCAACCAAAAAAATAATAATTTTTAACAAAAGAGTTTAATTTTATTTTCAACCTAAAAGATGAATTCTCCACTACAATGTGAAATATTTACCTCGAGTAGTCGATTTTTTACTTTGAAACGAAAAATGCACAAAAATTGATATTTTAATTCAGAAATATTTCCTCTTTAAAATACTACTTTTACTCTACAAACTGCATGAAGCACTTTCTTTTTCTAAAATTTAAAAGAGGAAACATCAATTTTTTTAGTAAAAGGTTAAATTAAAAGGAATTTTTAAATGCTAAGTAGAAAAAAATAAAAAGGTGCATTATAGACAAAAATTGAATTCAATATTGTTTTGAACTTTTTTTTTGTCAAAATAAAAAAAATGCTGCTCTACAATATTAAATCGTATACTTTTTTCTATAATACCTTAAAGTTACATTAATATTAATTTTACTGTTTTAGAAATACCGATAATTAAAAAAAAAATGTGCAAGAAAAAAAAGTATTTTCAACATAATAGTTACATTTTTAATTTAAAAAATGAACCTTCAAATAATAAAATGAATTTTTAATAAAGTAGTTGAACTGTAAACAAAATAATTAAATTTTCAATTAAGATTAAATTTCTACTAAAAAAGACGAATTTACAACGAAACACATATATTGTCAATCAGATTGTTGAATTTTTAACCAGAAAATATAACTTTTCAAAACAAAAATTAATTTTTATCCAAACAATTCAATTTTAAACTTAGGACGATCAATTTTTAACAGAAATTGAAACAGCTAAGTTTTCAGGTGAAAAAACTTATTTTCAAACAGGAAAAACTAACTAATTTTTCACAAAATAATTAAATTTGTAATGCAATAGATGGTTCTCCAAATAAGAAAATGAACTTTTAACAAAGTAGTTTAATGTTTCATAAATTTATTGAATTTTCAATCAAGAAGATTCATTTTCTACCAAACAAGGTTAATTTACAACAAAACACATACATTTTCAACCAAATTATTCATTTTTTAACAAAAAAACCCATACATTTTAAAAAATAATGCAATAGTTACATTTTCAAATAATAAAATTAAATCTTCAACCAATCAAATAAATGTTTGACAAAGTAGTATTTTTCATCCAAGTAGTTGAAACAAATATATAGAATAGTTAAATTTTTAGTTGCATAAATTAATTATCAACAACAAAAATGGAATTTAAAAAAATAGTTCAATCTTCAACAAAATAATGAAATTTTTAACAAATAGATGAATTCTGAACCAAAAATATAATAGTAGACTTGAATTAAAAAGAATAAAATTTCAACAAAAACTAATTTCAGCGGGAAAAAATGAGGAAAAGAGGAAGCTTGTTGAAAATAGAAGAAAAAATAGAAATTCTTTTAAAAAAACATCTTTAAATAACAAACGTCATAAAACGTGACGCAGTTTTTTAATAGCCTCCTATAGTATTTTAACTCTAATTTCTAAATATTATATAATATTATACTATACTATACGATACTATCAATTAAAAAGCATCTTCTTTCCGATTGTCAAAAAGTAAATTCAACTTTTAAATTAAGTACAATAAAAAGCAATGAAATTTAAAAAAATCAAATTTAAAAGATTGCATAATAAAAAATATTAATATAATTGAGAAACTATTTAAATAGAGCAAACTTACTGTATTGAAGAGCCTAAGTTCGAGGGGAAACACTACTCTATGAGATACTTTAATATGCCTATTATATTGTTCGACGTATTTAAATCTCTTTAAATGCAAAGCTAGAATCATCGGAAGTTTTTTCACCCTCATCCGTTTCTGTAAAAGTAAAAAATTCAAAATTATATTTATGTTGGATAAATTCCAATTTTAATATCCTTAGGAAAATTATTATTAAGCTCAGTTTAGAAGTTTTGAAGATTTTAAAAATATTTTTACACTTGAAAATATTCTTGAAAATGTATAAAATATTCTTTAATTTCCTCCAAACCATTTTTTTCAAACCGCCATTTTTCTTTAAAAATGCATCGATTATTTTTCGACATATCTGAAATCTTCCAGAATTTTCTCAAAAATCTTCGAAAATTAAGATTCAACTCAGTTTTGAGGTTTTAAAAGTATTGTGAAACTAAAAAATATTTTCGAAAATGTATAAAATATTTCTTAATTACTTTTAAGCTTCCAAAAGTCCTAAATATCATTTTAACTGACTCGAATTTTGGCAAAAAAGATTTAAAAAAGAGGAAAATAAGCTAATATTGTTAAAAATTGTTTAGATTCTTTTTCAAGATATTTGAAATCTTCTTGAAACTTTTGAAAAATCTTAAAAAATGATGATTAAGCTCAGTTTTAAAGTTTTTAAGAGTTTTAAAATATGTTAAAACAAAAAAAGATTTCCGAAAAATTTTTTTAAATATTTTAGAACTGAAAAAGATTTATATTTTTCTTTAAAAGAAAACCATTTTTTCTTTAAAATGTTCTAAATTCTTTTTCGAGATAACTGAAATCTTTCGAACTTTCTCAAGAATCTTAAGAAAATGATGTTAAAGCTCATTTTAGAAATTTTAAAGATTTCCGAAACGTCAAATAAAAATATTTTGCAATTTCTTCCGAACTTCTAAGAGATCTAAATATTTTTTTTAATTACTCGAATTTTTCGTCAAGTTGTCTAAAATCTTGTAAAATAAACAATTTTCCTTTAAAATTGTCTAGATTCTTTTTCGAGATATCTGAAATCTTCTTAAAATTTTTTAAAAATCTTAGGAAAATTATGATTAAGCTCAGTTTAGAAGCTTTCAAGATTTCAACAATATTTTTAAACTAAAAAGGATTTCTGAAAATGTATAAAATATTTGTCAAATTCTTCCAAGATTCTAAAAGTTCTAAATATCTTTTTAATTGATGCAAAATTTTCAGCAAGTTGTCTAAAATCATGTAAAATAAGCCATTTTTCTTTAAAACTGTATAGATTCTTTTTCGACGTATCTGAAATCTTCCTGAAGTTTCTCAAAAATCTTAGAAAATTAGAATTAAACTCAGTTTTGAGGTTTTAAAGATTTTTTAAATATTTCGAAACTATAAAAGATTTCCGAAAATGTATAAAATATTTCTCACTTACTTCTAAGCTTCCAAAAGTCCTAAATATCTTTTTAACTGACTCGAATTTTCGTTAAAATTATTTTAAACAGAGTAAAATAAACAAATTTTCTTTAAAATTGTTTACATTCTTTTTCGAAAAATCTGAAATCTTCTAGAAATTTCTGAATTTTTTTTTTAATTATGATTAAGCTCAGTTTTTAAGATTTAAACTAATATTTTAAATCTAAAAAAAAATTTCCGAAAATGTATATAATAATTTTCAATTTCTTCCAAACTTCTAAAAGTTCTAAATATCTTTTACTATAAAAATGGTTTCGTCCAATTGTCCAAAATCCTGTTAAGTAAACAAATTTTCTTTAAAATTTTCTAGATTCTTTTTCGAGATCTCTGAAATATTTTTTTAAATTTCTAAAAGGTCTTTGAAAAATTATGATAAAGCTCGAATCCAAAATTTTTTAAAATATTTTAAAACTAAAAAAGATTTCCATTTTTATTTAAATTGAAACCATTTTTTTTAATGTTCTAAATACTTTTTCGAGATAACTGAAATCTTTTGAACTTTCTCAAGAATTTTACGAAAATTATGTTGAAGCTCATTTTAGACATTTTAAAGTTTTCCGAAAATTAAACAAATATTTTTCAATTTCTTCCAAACTTCTAAAAGTCCTAAATATATTTTTTAATGAATCG
>NC_046662.1:20992027-21013312 GCF_010883055.1 Belonocnema kinseyi | reverse complement strand
ACTTATGATTCAGCTCAGTTTTGAAGTTTTTAAGATTTAAACAAATATTTTAAATCTAAAAAAAAAATTTCCGAAAATGTATATAATAATTTTCAATTTCTTTCAAACTTCTAAAATTTCTAAAAATCTTTTACCACAAAAATTGTTTCGTCCAATTGTCTAAAATCCTGTAAAGTAAATAAATTTTCTTTAAAATTTTCTAGATTCTTTTTCGAGATCTCTGAAATATTTTTTTAAATTTCTAAAAAGTCTTTGAAAACTTATGATAAAGCTCGAATCCAAAATTTTTTTAAATATTTTAAAACTAAAAAAGATTTCCATTTTTATTTAAATTGAAACCATTTTTTTTTAATGTACTAAATACTGAAATCTTTTGAACTTTCTCAAGAATTTTACGAAAATTATGTTGAAGCTTATTTTAGACATTTTAAAGTTTTCCGAAAATTAAACAAATATTTTTCAATTTCTCCCAAACTTCTAAAAGTCCTAAATATATTTTTAAATGAATCGAATTTTTCGTCAAATTGTCTAAAATCCAGTTAAATAAACCATTTTTCTTTAAAATGGTCTAGATTCTTTTTCGAGATACCTGAAATCTTTTTGAAATTTGTCAAAAATCTTAGGAAACTTATGATTCAGCTCAGTTTTGAAGTTTTTAAGATTTAAACAAATATTTTTAAACTGAAAAAAGATTTTCGAAAATATATATGATAATTTTCAATTTCTTCCAAACTTCTAAAATTTCTAAAAGTCTTTTACTACAAAAATTGTTTCGTCCAATTGTCTAAAATCCTGTAAAGTAAATAAATTTTCTTTAAAATTTTCTAGATTCTTTTATGAGATATCTGAAATATTATTTGAAATTCATAAAAATCTTTGGAAAATTATGATTGAGCTCAGTTTTGAATTTTTCGGAAATATTTTAAAACGAAACAAGATTTCCATTTTTCTTTAATGTAAAACCTAAGAAAATTATGTTGAAGCTCGTTTTAAAATTTTTTAAGATTACCGAAATTTAAACGAATATTTTTCAATTTTTTCCAAACTTCTAAAAGTCCTAAATATATTTTAAAATTACTCGAATTTTCCGTCAAATTGTTTGAAACCTTCTGGCTTATAAATCATAAAAGAACTAAAATGCTCGGAAAGTTTTCGATATTGCTTGGCGTGAATTACAGTGAGTGGAAATAGCTTTGAAAAATATTTGCACTTGTAATCGGATTACCTGAGCCTCTTGGTAACTGCTGCAGTTGTCGCACTTGAATTTATTATCACTGCAGAGGGTCTCGGTATTCGAGAAACATTTCAGACAGTGCGTAATAGATGTATTTTGATCCACATCGACTTGCAAATCGAAAAAATCCTCGTCCTTGCTAGATACAGTCTCACAATTAAGGCAGCGAGTTTCCGAAGTCAGAATCCCCTGAAATATTTCGTGAACCCAGGTGGGTTCTGGGGAAGATCCAATATCCTCTCCGCCCCCTTTCTCTCCAGTCGCTTTACTTTGATTTCTTTCTGCTAATAAAGTATTTTTCTTTTAAAACGACAAATATTTCAAGGACTACAAAATCCCAATTTCGAATTTTTCTGATTTTCCCTCAACGCTCTAACTTTTTTAGCAGGTGTAAAAAAAACCTTTTAATTTTAAACATTTTTAGTGTACAGTTAAAACAATTTATTTTCAACCAACAATAAAGGCATTTTAAACAAAGTAGATTAATTTCCAAACCAAAGAGAGATAATTTTCAAGAAAATATTTTCATTCTCAACCCAAAAAAGACGATTATTCAAAAAAATAAATGAATTTTAACTAAAAAAGATACTATTTTCGAACAAAAATGAAATAGTTGCATTTTCAGTTTAAAAAAAATTCAACTAAAAACCTACAAGTATCCGTACAGTACACGAACTTTCATCCAAAAAAGTAAATTTTCAACAATATAGTTAAATTATCAACTGAAAAAAAATCAATTTTTGAAAAAAATTTTTTTTAGAAGACACTTGATTTATCAGCCTGAAAAGTTACTATAACCTTACTATAATTAATATTATGAATCTGGTTTTGAATCAGTCAAATAAAAATAATGCTTTTTTATGTTAAGAATTAAAAAGTAAAATTTAAGACTACTCTATTCTCCTATATAGATTTGAAATTAAAGTGGCTCAATTGATATATTGTACAAATAAATATATTATAACTCTTCTATAATACTAACATAACTATAATAGTTCTTTTTCAAAATAGAATGTTTAAATTTTTGATAAAAACATTGATTTTCAACCAAATAAAATAAATTTGGAATGAAAAAATTCAATTTTCAACCAAGAAGGTGAACTTTTTACGAAAGAAATCCGGCACAATAGTTGAATTTTCAATCAAAGAAATTAATTTTTAACCAGAAATATAATAGAGTTTAATTTTCAGTAAAAAACTTAATTTTAAACCAAGAAGATTTTATAAAAAATAGAAGTTAAGTTTTCAGATAAAAAATCGATTTTCAATTTAAAAAAACAAACTGATTTCTAACCAAAGAAATGAACTTTAAACCAAAAAGATTCATTTTTAAAAAATATATGAATTTTTAAACAAGTGTTTGGTTTTTTAAAGGACTTTTTAACTTAATAGTTCAATTTTCAACTAAATTGATTAACTTTAAACCCCAAAAATACGAGTTTTTAACAAAATAAATGAATTTTTAACTAAAAAAGATACAATTTTCGAAACTAAATGAAAGTTACAGTTTCAGTGAAAAAAGTTAATTTTCAATTTAAAAAATACATGAATCAACTAAGTTAATTAATTGTTAACCAAGAATAGAATGGTTACATTTTCAATAAAAAATTAATTTTTAACCAAATAAAATAAATTTTTAATGAAAAAGTTACATTGTTAACCAAATACATAAATATTTAACCTAGAAGATGAAATTTCAATATAGAAAAATTTCCACAAATAATGGAATAGTAAAATGTTCAATTAAAGAAATGCATTTTAAATAAAATGATGAATCTCACAGCAAAAAAAAATTCATTTTTAACTAAATAGTTGAATTTTCCAGCCAACAGATGAATTTTCTGCTGAAAAAACATTCAACAAAATAGTAGAATTTTAAACCAAAAAATTAATTTTCAACCAAAAATAAAATAGTTAAATTTTCAGTAAAAAAAAAATGAGTTTTCAACTTAATAAAATTATTTTTTACCTAAATACTTGAGTTTTCAACTAAACAGATGCATTTTTAACGAAGATTAAATTTCTATAAGAAAAGGCTCCATTTACAAAAAAGAAAAGAATATTGAAATTCTCAATAAAGAAATGATTTTCAATTTCAAAAAAAAAACTAGTTTCTAACCAAAGAAATTAATTTTTAACCAAAAAAGCCTAATTTTTAACAAAATATATGAATTTTTAAGCAAATATTTCATTTTTTAAAGGACATTTTAACCTAACAGTTCAATTTTCAACAAAAGAAATAATATTTTCAATGAAAAAGTTCAATTTTTAAGCCAATACGTGAATATTTAACCAAGAAGATGAAATTTCAATATAAAAAAATTTCCACAAATAATGGAATAGTAAAATGTGGAATTAAAGAAATGCATTTTTAACTAAAATGATGAATCTCAAAGCAAAAAAAAATTCAGTTTTAACTAAATAGATGAATTTTCCAGACAACAGATGAATTTTCTGCTAAAAAAACAATCATCAAAATAGTTGAATTTTCCAACAAAAAATAAAATAGTTTATTTTTCAATAAAAAAATTAATTTTAAACTAAATATAATTATTTTTCAACTAAATACTTAAGTTTTCAACCAAACAGATGAATTTTCAACGAAGAAGATTGAGTTCTATAAAAAACGATCAATTTCCAACCAAAAATGGAATAGTAAAATTTTCAGTGAAAAAAAAACTAGTTTCTAACAAAAAAAAAATGAATTTTCAACAACAACAAAAAAGAATATTTAAATTTTCAATAAAAAAAAATGATTTTCAATTTCAAAAAAAAAAAACTAGTTTCTAACCAAAGAAATTAATTTTCAACCAAAAAAGCCTAATTTTTAACAAAATATATGAATTTTTAAGCAAATATTTGATTTTTTAAAGGACTTTTTAACCTAATAGTTCAATTTTCAACCAAATAGATGAATATGTAACCAAGAAGACGAAATTTCGATATAAAGAAATTTCAACAAATAATTAAATAGTAAAATGTTCAGTTAAAGAAATGCATTTTTAACTAAAATGATGAATCAAGAAGCCAAAAAATTCATTTTTAACCAAATAGTAGAATTTTCCAGCCAACAGATGTGTTTTCTGCTAAAAAAAACATTTAAAAAATAGTTGAATTTTCCAACAAAAAATAAAATAGTTAAATTTTCAATAAAAAAATTAATTTTGAACAAAATACTTGAGTTTTCAACCAAACAGATAAATGTTCAACGAAGAAGATTAAGTTCTATCAAAAAGGATCAATTTCCAACAAAAAATAGAATAGTTAAATTTTAAGTGAAAAAAAATTATTTTCAATTTGAAAAAAAATAGTTTCTAACAAGAAAAATGAATTTTCAACCAAAAAAACCTAATTTTTAAAAAAATATATGAATTTTTTAACAAATATTTTTTTAAAGGACTTTTTAACCCCGTTGTTCAATTTTCCACCAAAGAAATAAATTTTCAACCGAAAAAGATGAATTAGTCACAGAGGATATTAATATTCTACCACAAAATACGAACTTTCAACAAATAGGTCACTTTTCGACTGAAGAAACATTTTCTACCGAACAGGGAATAGTTAAATCAACCATTAAAAAAATACATTTTCAAGAAAAAAAATAATTTTCAACAAAATGGTTAAGTTTTGAAGAGAAAAAAAAAACGGTTTTAAACATAAATGATGAATCACCAGCCAAAAGATTTGAATTAATGAAAAATGAACTGCAAATTAAAGCACTCGAGATGGAACTCATAATTATTAGACTTCGAAAATTGAAGTTTAAGTTTTTTTTTTCAATTTTTAAATGTAGTATTTAAATGTTCAATAACTTATACCTATAAAATGGAAAGTACTAACACTTTTCAATTGAATAATTTTTAATTCAATGCATTTAAACTGAAAAATTTAGAATTTTTTAACATTTATGAATTGTAGAGTTCAAAGATTCAGATTCAGTTTAAAAAATAGAAATCTATGTTATCATTTTCAATACTCTAAATTGAAAAATCAATCAATAAATTTAAAAAAATGTAATCATAGTATTTTAACCAATTTTAAACATTTAGCTTTTAAGCCATCCTTAAAAAGGTTCAAAATTTTATTTCAGTCTTGAAAAATATACATGTTTTTTTCAAATTTTTTTCAAATTAAAAATAATAAGTGTTCAATTGTTATTTATACATCAAAATTCAACAATTTCATTTCCAAATTAATCATTTTTTAAAAAGAACAATTAAAATTGTTAAGTACAAAGTTTAAAAGCTTCTTGAAATTTCAGATCCAAGGCTTTCTATTTCAAAAAATTGAGTTTCAAATTATTTACATTTTTTTATGGCTATGGTTTTTTAATTGGACCAGTTTTATTTTTAACGCTAAACTCTGGAAATTCCTAGACCTTGAACGAATTTAGAATCGTCTTAAAAAATCAATTATTGTTAACTTTTTAATACTTCAAGTAGAGATACATTTTTAAAATAATTAATTTATATTTACAGTTGTTAAAAATGTACACTTAAAAATAAAAATCTAAGATTGGAAATTTTGTTAAGTGAAATATTTTCGACTTACGCATTATAAACTGGATGATATAATTAAATAAGCTGAAAAATCAACTAATTATTTAGAAAATTGTTCAAATCGAACTTGGACACATTTTCCTTCCAAAATTGGTAAAATTCCCGGTAACCCTGAAGATGAGTTTTCAATAGCATAGTTGAATCCTCAACCAAAAGAAAATTATTTTAAACCAAGAAGACGAATTTTCAATTTAAAAAATTGAATTTTTAAACAAAAATAATTACTTTTTAACAAAATAATCAAATTACTTCAATTTCAGTTGATAAAAAATTCTCTGACCTGCAGAAATCATGAATTAAAAGAAAACAGTGAAATTTAAAATTCTTTGGTCAACTTACCTAAAATAATTTCATTGATGTGATTTATTAGGAAGTTGAGAAATTCATGAGCATCCTGTTGCATATAATTGTCGAACTCCTCTGAAGAAAAAACAAACAAATAAATGGTCAAAATTATGTTCAATTATAAACATCTCAGATTCCTTATAAATTTTCAAATTTTTTACCTTTTTCTTTTCTTAGCCTCGCAATAAACTTTTTTGGTGCTATCGAGCCGACCTTTTTCTTCTGCGTTGCGATACTGTAGAAAAGATCTGCCAAGCACGTCAACAGAGTTTCTTTGGTTCTTTTATTTCTAGCTTTGTATTCTAATACTTTCTCTCTAAACGGCCGACAGAAGTATAAAGCTTGTAACACAGAATTGCTATAACAGGTGTTCCCAAACTAGAAATAAATATTACATCAAATTAAAAATTGCATGGAATTTCGAAAAAGGTCCATAAAAAGTCGCATCCAAAACTGAAATAATATAAATTTATTCCTCTAAAAATATAGAGTACATAATTCTCATTGATTTTTTAATATTTTATGCACAATTAAACTAAACATTAAATTAAAAACAATTCTTTTGGCAATTAGTCATTCAGCTTAAAGGATTCTTAATCTGGATTAAAAATATTTCTTTCTCAACTGTGAAACTTGTCTAATAGAATTATTTTCAAATTCAAACAGTTTATAATTTACATTAATTTTAAACTTCAGGAATATTTATTTTGAATATTTTAAACTTTAATTTTTTAATAATTCAGAATTCACAGTCCAAAATATTATAAAAACAGGGAAATAGGACAATTGTTCTCAAAAATAAGCGAATACATTCTGTTAACTTAAATTAATATAAATAAAATATTGAATTCAATATGAAAGGCTTTAAATTCCTACGATTTAAAGTCGAAATATATAGCATTTTCAAGAAAGTAATTGAATTTTCAACCAAAAGAGGCAAAAGTTTAATTTACAAATTTTTTTTAAATCAAACAGTTGCATTTTCGAAAAAATAGTTGAGAACTTTTAAACAAAATAGACTAATTTTTAACCACGACATTTAAATTTCAGTCAAATAGTTGAATTTTTTCAACTTCAACTAAATAGTTGCAAATTCGAGCCAAAAATACGATTTTTTTTAAAGTCACTTGAATTATCAACCTAAAACAGTTGAACTTTCAACAAAAAGATTCTTTTAAAAAGAAAAAAATATGAATTTTCAATGCATAAGAAAGAATTTTTTATCCAAAACAGCTGCATTTTTGACTACAAAAGATAACTTTGCCAATGTGACCATTTTTTTTATAAGACAGTTGATTTACCAGCCTGAAAAGTTTGATTTTCAACAAACTGATCTTTTTTATTCATAAAAGATAAATTATTAACCAAATAATTTTTTTTAATTAACTTAACAATTATAAACAAAAGGGAATTCTTTAAAAATTGAGAATAGGGGAAAGGATATGAAAAGTGTAATTAAATTTCAAATTATTCGTTTGCAATAATATTTGTTGATACTTACGTTAACCAAACCAAAGTAGTGTTCATTTGGTGGAAATTGATCAGACCCAATATCTCTTTCCAATTGTGATATATTCGCCCCCTGAAATTAAATTTATTATTGAATATAAATTACTTTTCGTTTGAATATGATAATAATAAATTAAGATCTTCTAATTTAAAATTATTGAATTTTTAACACTGTATTCAAAAGCTAGAATTTTAAAAGCCATCCAACTTCAATTTAAAAAAATATATTCTAATTATGAATGACTGAATTTTAAAATAATCGATTTATAAATTATGTAATAAATTCTAAATTAGTTAATTTTAAACTGTTTTATTTGAGGTACTTTTAATATATTTCCATTTTCAAATTTTACAATAATTCTAAACGCTTTGAATTTAAAATAACTTTTTTATTACAATCATTTTGAACATTTTTAATTATAATGGTCTAATTATGAATTATTCCATTTAAAATGTTTTACTTTGGAACTTATTTAATTGTAAATCGGTTAATTTTAAACTCTTTTAATTTAGTGGATTATGAAATAATGTCAATTTGGAACTTTTAGTTCAAAATGGAACTTATTTAATTCCAATTTGGTTAATCTTAAAGGCTTATTATCCAATTTGGAACTTATTAAATTTTAAATTGCATAATTTTGAACGCTTTTTTAAGAAGGTTATAACATACTTCCAATTTCAAACTGTAAAATAATTCTGAACGCTTTCAATTTAAAATAATTTTGTTATAATCGCGCTGAGATTCAAATTTCATAATATTGAAAGTATAATTAATATCTGTATTTCTTATGGATCAAGAAGAACGAAAATGATATAGGAAAGTTTTAAGATCTTGTCTTAAAGCCATCAAAGTTCATTTAAAATTTTTTTAAATGAGAATCGCCTGATTACGAATGATTGAATTTTAAATAATTGACTTTGGCAATTATTTATTTGTAAAATGGTTAATTTTATACACTTCTAAATCGAAGGATTATAAAATACTACTAATTTAAAATAGTATAATAATTCTGAATACTTTACATTTAAAATAATTAAGTTACGAATTATTAAATTTTGAATTATTCAATTATTCAATTCGGAACTTATTAAATTCTAACTTGGTTCATTTTGAACGCTCTTAATTCCGGAGATTATAAAATACTTCCAATTTTTAATTATTCAATTTGGAACTTATTTGATTTTTAATTGATCAATTTTGAACGCACTTAATTCAGAAGATTATAGAATACTTTCAATTTGAAACTGTATAACAGTTCTAAACGCTTTAAATTAAAGATAATTTAATTATGAACGCGTTGAGTTTTAGATTGTATAATATTGAAAGTACAATAAATGTTTGCATGCTTTTGAGGATCGTAAAAGAATAAAAATGATAGCAAAGTTTTATTATCATATTTTAAAAACACTAAGTTAAATTACAAAAATTTTAATTAAAAACTGTACAATTATGAATGATTAAATTTTAAATTATTAAATTTGGAACTCATTTAATTCTAGATTGCTTACTTTTAAACACTTTAATTACATTTGAAACTTACTTAAATTTAAAATGGTTCATTTTAAACGTTATTAATTCAGAAGATTATAAAATACTTCCAATTTGAAATTCTTTAATAATTATAAATGCTTTAAACTAAAAACGAATAAGTTATGAATGATTGAAATTCTAATTATTCAATGTGAAACTTATTTTATTCTAGTTTGGTTAATTTTAGACGCTTTTGATTCAATTTGGAATTCATTTAACTGTAAATTTGTTCATTTTAAACGATTTTGATTCAGAGGATTATAAAATATATCATATTTTAATATTTATAATAATTCTAAACATTTCAGATTAAAAATAATTTCTTTAAGAATTATTGAATTTTAAATTATTAAATTTGTAACTTATTTAAATATAAATTGCTTAATTGTTAACATCTTTATTTCAGAAAATTATAAAGAACTTTTCGCTTGTTATTAAATAATCATTCTAAACGATTTAAATTTAAAATAATTTGATAATGAAAGAGTTGAGTTTAAAATTATTCAATTCAGTACTTATTTAATTATAAATTAGTTCATTTTAAACGCTTTTAATACCGAAGATTACAAAACACTTCCAATTTGAGATCGTACAATAATTCTAAACGCTTTGGATTAAAAATATTTTCGTTATGAATAATTAAATTGAAAATTAATTAATTTGAAACTTATTTCATTTTCAACGCGTTTAATTTAGAAGATTATAAAATACTTTCAATTTGAAATTGTATAATAATTCTATATGCTTTAAATTAAAAATAATTTTTTTATGAACGTGTTGAGTTTTTAATTGCATGATATTGAGAGTACAATTTTTTTTGCATTTATTTATGGATCATAAAAGAACGAAAATGATAGCAAAGTTTTACAATCATGTTTTAAAACCATCCAAGTTAAATTTTTTAAAAAATGAATTAAAAATGGTAGAATTATTAAATTTAAAATTTTTTAATTTGGAACTTATTTCATTGTAAATTGGTTCATTTTAAATGCTTATAATTCAGAAACATAAAATATACTATGAATTTAAAATCGTATAATAATTCTGAATGGTTTAAATTTATTAAATTATGAATGATTGAATTTTAAATGATTCAAATTCGAACTTACTTCATTCTAATTTAGTTAATTTTAAACGCTTTTAATTCAATTTGGAACTTATTTAAATCCAAATTGATTAATTTCAAACGCGTTTAATTCAGAAGATTATAAAATTCTTTCAATTTGAAATTGTATAATATATCTAAACGCTTTAAATTTTAAATAATTTAGTCATGAACGCATTGAGTTTTAAATTGCACAATATTAAAAGTACAATTAAGTTTTACATACTTTTATGCATCATAAAAGAACAAAAATAAACGAAATTTTTATAATTATGTTTTAAAACCATCCAAGATAAATTAAAAAATGTCGAATTATGAATTACTGTGGAATTACTGTTATTACTTACGAATTACTGTCGAATTACTATGGAATTTTCTGTAATTCTAACCCCTTTTCCAGCTTGTTACGGAAAATTCCATAACCGTAGACAGTGCTGATTTTGAAGTGCTTTTAATTCAATTTGAAACGTATTTAATTGTAAACTGATTGATTTTAAGCGTGTTTAATTCATATGATTATAAAATACTTTCAATTTAAAATGGAATAATTGGTCTAAATTGCTTTAAATGAAAAATAACTTTATTATGAATGATTTAATTTTAAATTATTGAATTTGGAACTCATTTAATTGAAGAGTGGTTAATTTCAGACGTTTTTAATTCAGAAGATTCTAAAATATTTTCAATTTAAAATTGTAAAATAATTCTGAAATCAAATTTATATATTTTTTGAAAATTCCATTGATATGCACTTAAGAATATTAATTCCTTCTATTAATTTGAAATAAATTAATTTGTTTCCTTAATTAATTAAAAGTGATGCAATCATAATTGAGAAATAAAAGTGTTAATAAAATTGTTCATAAACTTGGAGCTTCAAAGATCTGAGCCAAATTAAAGTAAATTCAAAACTTCTAAAACTCCATTCAATAAAATAGATTAAATAACAATAAATTCCAATATATTAAATAAATTGCGAAGGTACAATCAAAAGGGTTTTATTCCGAAAATCTCAAAAACTCTCGGATCGCTGAGTAAATAACATAACAATCTAGGGAGTCTGATTACAAAAAGCGCGTGGCGTCGCAATTATATGTAAATCAAACTCTTTACGTAACATTTCTAAGTGTAAATAAAGCCGAAGTTTCAAGTAACAAAACGTTTGCATTTTTAGAAAACTGGAAAGCAATCAGAGAAATCATGCAGAAGATGTTGACAATTGAGGTTAAGTCAGATCGTAATTGTAAATTTATGATTGATAAGAAAACTTACCATTGTACGATTAACTAATCGCAGCAAAAAGAAATCAGCAGATGTACAATCAACATTACATCCGAGAAGAGATTCATCCTATCACTGAAAATGATAACTCAAAAACACCCTCGAAAACTCCTCACTGACGGGAATTATGTGACTATCGCACCTCCTCATTTTTCACTAATTTACGGCGAAAGATCATAATCGACAGACGAAACAATGAATTCCGGTTAATTCATTTGATCGCGAATTTACAATTAAAAACGTGACAACGGCACATCAACATTTAAGGCGCGACCATACTCGGCGATTTTTTGAGATAAGGAAAAGATAACCTCAAAAGAATGAAATGAAAGATGGCTATCGATTGCTTACCACCGTCTGCAGTTTTATGTTAGCAATCGGAGGGTTGCTAGTTTACAGTTTTTACTATTGGAGAATTCCTATCGAGACCCGGACGTAATTGGTGGATCAAAAAGAATCGTGCTTTTCCTCCAAATATTTTGTTTTTCGACGTTTGCTATCTCTGTCACCGCCTGCTGTCAACTGTCATTTATTTTATAGATTTGTTTATTTACAGTTCATCCTCGCAATAAAAAGCTTTTAAGATAAGAAAGAACGAAAAAAAGAAACACTTTTTGGTTTTCAATAATATGGAAGAATTTTTAAGACTCGATTGGTGAGTAATTTGGTTGTTTTTGATCAAATTGAATAGCATAACCTCAAAATTTAAATTTTTAGTATTTTCCGAATTTATTTTTTATTTACTCGATCAAATTATAATTGTCTTTTTCGGGTATTTTTTTATATCCATTCTTAGATTTCAACAATATAAGGGTAAAAATCGAAAAATTTGAATTATTAGATTTTTAATTGAATGGAAAAAGGCTTTCCGATTGTCTAAGTTTTTTTTTTTAAAGTAAGTTTTTCGAATAATTAAATTATCATTGAGTCCTTTAAACGTTAATTAAAATGAGTGTAAAAATAATCAGATTTGAAGGCTTTTAGGGCATTTTTAATTATTCCGAGGGACTTTACAAAATGTCAGAGGATTTTTATTTAATTTCAAAATATATCAACAGTTTCTAAACATTTTATAATATTTTTATAACTTTTGAATAATTCCACAACAATTAAATATAAGAATTATTTGAATTTTTTAAAGAATTGAGAATCTTTAAGACGTTTACAAGGAATTTTCGTTTGATTTCAATAATTTTAATGGATTTCAAACGATTTTGAAGATTTCAAATATTTTCAAGTATTTTCAAGAGCTTTGAAAAATTACAATGGATTTTAGCATATTTGTCAGGATTTGAAATATTTTAAGCTATTTCAAACAATTTTAAGATACTGTCAAGAGCTTTGAAAATTGTTACGGATTTTCGAAAGATTTGATCAAATAATAAATTTTTTGGCTTATTTCAAAGGAGTCATACGAATTTTCATTATTTTTAAACAAACCGACAACATTATAAAGAGTTAAAATAATATAGAGTATTTTGAAAGATTCCAAGGAATTTTCAATAAATTGAAGGGATTTTTCAACGGATTCAACAAAATATTTTAAGGTATTTTTAGGAAATCCTAGATTTCAAGGAAGTTTCCATAGATTTCAATAAATTGCAGGGATTTCAAAGGATTTTTAAATATTTTAAGGTACTTTTAAGAACTCAAATGTATTTTCAAGAGCTCTGAAAAATTTTAAAGTATTTCAAAAGATTTTAAGGTGTTTTTAAGAATTCCTAGATATTTTCAAGAGTTTTGAAAAACTTAAAATAATTTCAAAATATTTGAGAGAATTAAAAATATTTTAGCGTATTTCAAAAGATGAACAGGAATTTTAAATATTTTTAAATAAACTGACAGGACTTAAAAGGATTTTAAATCATGCCTGGTATGTTATAAGACTTCAAGGAATTTTCAGTAGATTTAAATAAATTGAAATAATTTGAAACATTGCTAGGTATTACAAGAGATTCCAAGGAACTTTCCATGGATTTGAATAAATGGAAGGGATTTCAAAGGATTAAAAAATATTTTAAGGTATTTTTAAGAGGGTATTTAGAAGAATCCAAAGAATTTCTAATAGATTTTAATAAATTGAAGGGATTTCAAAGAATTTTAAAGATTTTAAGGTATTTTCAAGAACTTCAGAGTATTTTCAAGGCATTTCAAAAGATTTTAAACATTTTTAAGTATTTTTAAGAATTCCAAGGTATTTTTTCCAAAAGCTTTGAAAATTTGCAATAAATTTCAAAAACTTGAGAATTAAAAATATTTGAGCGTATTTCAAAAGAATCATAGGAATTTTCAATATATCTAAATAAATTGACAGGCTATCAAAGGATTTCAAAATATTTTAGGGTTTTTTAAGAGATTACAAGGAATTTTCCATAGATTTCAATAAAAGGAAGGGCTTTCAAAGTTTCTTCAAATGTTTAAGGTATTTTTAAGAACTCCAAAAGATTTTCTGGGGATTTGAAAAATTTCAAGGAATGTCAAAAGATTTGAGAGAACTTTAATTTTAGGGGAATTTTTAACGGGTTTCAATAAATTCAAATCATTTAAAATGAATTTTAAAGATGTTAAGGTATTTTTAAGAACTCCGAGGCATTTTCAAAGGATCTGAAATATTATGTTATTGGGAATGGTGGTCTACCATTTCGCCACCTGGTGCAGAAAACTGGAACCAGAAAGAGTAGGTTAATTTTTGCATAAAAGAGTTTTTGCGATATTTTTGTGAATTATAAAACAATGATTGAATACGAATAATAGACGATTTAGGGTGACCGTTTTAATTCGAGAAAAAAATTCCCGGTTTTTGTCGGTTCCAAAACATTTTTCATGGTCAATGAAATTTTAAAAATTGAACTCTAAAGCTAATAATTTTTCTATTTGAATGAATTAAAACTGAGCTGCAAATGAAAGCACTCAAAGTGGAACTCTTGAATTTCTAACTTTTAAAATTGCAGTTTAAAAGTTTTTTAATTCAAATCTGAATAAAATGCTCAATAATGTACACGTGTAAAATGGAAGCTACTAACACTTTTAAACTGAGCAATTTTCTATTAAATGCAATTAAACTGTAAAATAAATTTTTTAACTTGAATAAATTGTAGAGTTCAAAGATTTAGGTTCAGTTCTAAAAACATAAATCCACATTATCGTTTCCAATGCTCGAAAGTCTAAATTGAAAAATCAATCAATGAATTTAAAAATGGTCAAAATTATATAATTTAAAGCAGTTTTAACCCAAAAACATTAAAAATTGAACGATTACATTTTTTATAAACTGAATAATTCTTAAATTAAAAGTTAAATTATTTATATTTCAAATCGTTAAAAAATTCTTGAAATGTTCCCAAATTTTATTTGAAAATATTGAAAAATCTGTATGTTTTTTTCATTTTTTTTCGAATTTTTTATTATTTTTGAAATTATTTTAGAACTTTTAAACATCCCTTCAAATTAATGCATTTTTTTCTAATTTTAACTTAATTCTGCCAAATTAAATAAATTTCCTTAAACTCTTCCACATTCATTTTTGATAATTTCGTAAATCTTTCTAAATCTTTTTAAATAATCACTCAAAATTACCTTTTCAAAAAAGAAATCATTTTCAATTTTTATAGGAAATGTTTTTTGATCTTCTAAAGCTATTGAAAATTCTTAAAAAGCTTTTGACTTTTTTGTTCGAAATCTGACAAAATCTAGATTTTGTTTTAAATTCGGCCGTGGGCTATTTACACCGATATTCAACAATTTTTTACTTATAAATTAAATTTATTAAATAGAACAATTAAAATGTAACGTTCAAAATTTAGTTTTTAATATTTATTATAATTACTGATTTTAAATAAACAGTCAGATATTTCTAAATATGAATTAATTCTTATTTTGTTTAATTAAAAAATTCTAAATTGAATAGTTTAAAAATTTAATATTTTAGACTAAAATAATATGTGAAATTTAATAAAAGCTTTTAATTATGAATATATTATTTTGATATTATTTTAAAATTGAAAATAGTTTATAAAGTTTCACTCGGGCGTTTACATTTGTTTAACTAATAAGAATTTCCAATTGGAATAGTTTACATCATTTTTAACGTTAGAAACTGGAAATTCTAAAATTGCAAACAGATTTCGAATCGTCTTTTAAAATTAATTATTATTCACTTTTTAAATCTTAAAGAACAATTCTATTTTAAAAATCACTATTAATTTATATTGACAGTTGATCAACTAAAAATATTTTTTAACTAAAATCTTCGATTTCAAACGCTTCCAATTTTGAATGGCTTTAGTCTTTAAAACTGCATTTTAAAACTGTTTAAAATAAAATGCACACTTAAAAATTAAAATCTAAAATAAACAATTTATTCATGTGGAAGATTTTGGAAATACGCATTCTAAAATGAATTACATATAATAATTGAAAAAGATCACAATTTAACTAATTATTTTTAAAAACGATGGGAATCACAGTTAGACAGATTTTTGTCTATAAATTTGTAAAATTTCCGGTCAAAAATTAAATTTACTGTCATTTCCCGGTCTCATAAGAATTCTATCCTAACTTTTAGATCAGTTTTTAAATAGTAAATACTCCATGTATAAATGATAAAAATTTACTTTGAGATCATTTCTACTTTAAAATATTGCCAATTAAGTTTATAATCTTTTGAAAATCACAATAAATGGAACAATGATTGTTTTTTTGTTTCAAGACAAATATTTCTGTACAAAAATGTGTCTTTTCACCTTATTAGATGTAAATTCTACCTAGATCCCTTTGTTTCCAAAACAGACTTATTTTTAGTATCCAATAAATGCTTTAAACTCCGCAACAAAAATCGTTAAAACACTTATGCGGAAATTAAAATGGATCTTTAAAATCGTACCTATTCTTTCTAGTTCGGATTTTTGTCACCAGGTGGCGTATCGCAGTTTAACCATTCCCAATACTTTGAAAGTTTTGATGTATTTTAGGGTATTTCAAAAGGTTTGCATGAATTTTTAATGTATTAAAATAAATTAAAAGAATTTGAAATATTTTCAAGTATTTTAAAAGATTCCAAAGGAAAAACCTGTCAATAACGTTTTTTACAGGTAAGAAATGCACATTTTTATTAATATTTGCTTCTTATAATAATACTGTGTTCCCCGATGAGACCGAATTATTATATGCTTTTTTTCGGGTTTTGTAAAATTGGTTATTTTGGTAAAATAAGGTAAAATAAATAAATATTATAATTCTAAAGCTACAATTGAAAACGAGAAAAACCTTTATTTTGTAATTATTGCAATTCATTCTGAAAAAACGTGTATTTATCAAATAATTAAATAAGTAAATTGGCAGATAGGATATTATTAGATAAAATACGCTTAATAAAACTCTTTAATTAAAAAAATTACTTCTCCAAACACAAGCGCCTAATATTCCAGAGACATATATTCTCAACTTTTGGATTTTGATCCCTAAATTATAGAAACAATCATTTATATTTTGATTAAAAAAATGTAATTTTGTAACTCATTCTCAGAGAAATTCTAGATGAAAAATCTCATTTCAGGACACCGAAATCAGAAGACATATTAAGCGACCGGTACGTAAACGACGAGCGTTTGCGAAACGAAAGCGTAACCTACAAAATTTTGTTGGGATCCTTCAATAATCCATTTTCTGACGTCAGAATACAAAATGAAGCCAACAACAGAGATAAAAAAAATTCCAGTTCACAGAATCTGAAAGCATCGATTAAAACGGAACCAGAAGTTTCAAACTCAACAGACGAAAAATGACTTAGGTGAAATTTAAGGGGGAAAAAAGTCATAGAAATGGACTGTAAAAACATTTATAGACCTAACTACCAATTAAAAGTTCACTGGAAGTACAAAGTGTGAGAGTAAAGTAATATTATATAGAGGACTTTATTACAATTTATTTTATAGCAGCACTTCACTGCGAAAAGCTAATTCGCTGTAAACAAATATTTATTACAATATAAACGGTAGTCAAGCCCTTGGCCGACGCGTGACGCTATTTATTTAATTCAGAGTCTCAAGCAGCTGTTCTGCCAATCACATTTTTTCAAGATTTTCCTCCAAATCCTCCCATTAAATTCCCTAAACCGCCTGCGGCTCCTTGTTGCAATTGTTTCATCATATTTTGAAGACCTGACATACCACCTAAAACAGATCAAAATTATATTTATAAATTCAGGCCTCGGACTCACCACACTATTGAGACAATTCACATAAATACATGCATTATTAAGCAAATAGTTGAATTTTAAACCAAAATTATTAAATTTCCACACACAAAAAACGAATTTTCTACAAAACAGTTTAATTTTCTACCAGATATTTAAATTTTATACCGAATTAATAACAATTTTTTAGGCAAAAGACACGAATTTTCTATAAAAGAGTTGAATTTTCAGGAACAAAGTTAATGTAAAACCAATTAGTAGAATTTTCAACAACATAGTTAGATTTTCAGTAAAAAATATTATTTTTAAGCCAAGGATTATAATTGAAAATAAAAAAACAGTTGGATTTAAACAAGAGAGACGAATTTTCAACATAATACTTGATTTTGAACAAAACAAAAATAAAATTTCTACAGAAAATACGAGTTTTCAACAGAAGACATCATTTTTTAACTAAATACTAATACTAAAACTGTTTTCATTTCTAAATTTTTAAAACTAAATAGTTGAATTTATGAACCAAAAATGTAGTTAAATTTTCACTGAAAACTAATTTTCATTTCAAAAGAAGGATTTTATACAAAAAAGTTTAATCTTCCACAGAATAGTGAAAATTTCCATTAAAAAAAACAACCACTTTTAACCAAACCAAACAAAATAATTTTAAGTAAAATGATGGATCTTCAAAAAAGAACTTTTAAGTAAGTTGTTCAAAATTTAATCAAGAAGTCTAATTTTGTACCTAAAAAGATGAATTTTCTTTAAAAAAAGTAATAATTGGTATTTCAATCAAAAAAGATTTTAATTGAAAATAAAAAAACATTTGTATTTAACCAACAACGAGAAATTTTCAACAAAAGACTTGATTTTTAACCAAAAAAAAATGGATTTTCTAAAAAAAAGACGAATTTTCAACAAAATGCGTACATTTTCAAATAAATATTAATACCAAATTTAAATTATTTTCATTTATAATTTTTTAAAACTAAACAGGTGAATTTTTGAACCAAAAATCTAGTTAAATTTTCACTGAGAATTCATGAATCTTAAAAAAAAAAAGAACTTTTAATCAAGTAGTTTAACTTTCAATCAAGAAGTTTAATTTTCAATCTAAAAATATGAATTTTCAACAAAAAATGTAATATTTGTTATTTCAAGAAAAAAGTTATTTTTTTCGAAAATAAAAAACAGTTGGATTTAACCAATCAAGACGAATTTTCAGCATAATACATAATTTTCATACAAATTTTTAACCAGGCAGTAGAATTATTAACCAAAAATGTAAATTTACTACTGAAAAAGATGTATTTTTAAATCAAAACTATGAATATTCAACCAAATAGTTGAATTTTTAATTTAAAAGATTTTTAGTGAAGATAATAATAATCAATTCCAAATCCAAAATAGAATACATGATGTGGGATTTTCTGATTCGATTCCATTTAATTCAGTTCACGTTTCAGTGGGACAAATACGTTTCTTTTTTTTAAGACAAACATTCTCTTTTTTAATTCTGTTGTTTTTCTTATTTTCAAACTAAATAGATAAATTTTCCAATGAAAAGGATTAATTCTCTACGAAACGGTTGAATTGCGACCAAAAAGGATGATTTTAAAACAAAATAAGAAAAATTGTATTCAGTTAATAAAGATTTTCAGTTATGAAATATGAACTCTTAAAGAAAAAGCTAAAAGTTGATAGTTCACCAAAAAAATAACTTAATTTTAATTCTAAAATAGTTTACTTCATTCAAAAATACAAATTTTCTGCAAAATAGTTGAATTTTCAAACCAAAAAGACGAATTTACAACAAACAAATTAATTTTCAACCAACCATATGAATGTTTAAAAAAAAGAAATGTTCATAAAAAACGTTTGATTTTTCAACAAAATAATTACATTTTCAACTATTTGGCTTCCGTTTCCGGTACCGATCGCGAAAGAACTCTTTTTGTCAAGTGGTGCATTTTTGGCTTTGGTGGAGGAAATAAAGGGGAGTGGATGCAGAAAAGGCAGAAAATGCGGAGATCGAGTGTAAAGGAAGGAGGATGAGTGAAGGGGGAAAGTGAGTGGTTTGAAGTGAAAATTTGGAGCGTGTGAAGTTTTTGAGGTTAGGAGTGAAAAAATAATTGCTTGGTCAGGGAGGCAAGAGGTAGGAAATAAAGGCGGGAAACGTCACAGAGCTTTGGGTAAGGTAGAATGCCGACGACGCGAAGTCCACAAACTGGCGCCAGAGGGCAACAGTTACTGGACGATCGCACAGAGCAGAAAAACGTAGTGGCTGCAACAGCTGACGTTGCTGAAAGCATTGAAAGTGGGGGGATGGGTGACGTTGATCGCAGTGACAGCAGCGGTGATGGAAGTGCCGAGCAGTCGACCCGGGTGGGGAGGGTAGCGGACTCAGGTATGGGCAAGCAACGGGGAAGGCCCTCAAATTTACAGCGCCTTAACAAGCTAGGCAACGCGGGTTCGAACAGAAGTCTAGACGAATGGCAAAAAAAGGCAAGCACGACTAGCAGTGAAGAGGAGGAAAAAAGGAAAAGAGTGGCTAGGGAAGATTAGGTAGAAAGGGACCAGGAGAACAAGAGAGTTAGAATTAAAAGGAAAACACCAGAGAGAGAAAGGGGGTATGGGGGGGATGTTTGAAAAATTGGAAGCTCTCATTAAAGGCTTTAGAGAGGAAACAAGAAAGAGATTGGATGAAATGAATAGGGATATGAATAGGCAGGGAAACGATGTAAGGGGGGAAGTGAAAAAGGTCAGAGAAAAATGGGAAGAATGGGATAAACGTTGGAAGGAGGAGAAAGACAAGGTTTGGGGTAAGCTAGAGAGCATTGAGAATAGACAGAGAGAGGTTGACGAACAGAGATCTAGAGAAATAAAACAGTTGGAAGAGCGAGTATCCAGTCTAGAAATTAGGAATGAGCATATGGGGAAAAAAACAGAAAATGAGGAAATAGTTCAAGGGAATGAAAATAACGCCCGAAGTGAGAATGAAAGATTGAAGAAAAGACTCAGTGAGATCGAAAGAAGGTTAGAAGTGGAAGAAAGGGCAAAGAGGAAAAATAACATAGTAGTCAAGAGATTAAAAGTGGAGAGTGAAACAGGAGAAGTGGAAATAACAAATCTTTTTCGAGATATTAGAGTGCAGGTAAGGGTAGAAGGAGTCAAGAGAACAGGAGGGACAAAGGAAGGAAAAGAAGGAATGTTTCTAGTAAAAGTGGGGAGTGAGGAGGAGAAAAAGAAAAAGAAAATTATGGAGAGAAAAAAATTACTGAGAGGAAGAAGGGAAAGAATTGAAGAAGATCTGACATGGAGGGAGAGGAAAAGGAGATGGCAAATAGAGCAGAGGGCTTGGGTAGAGAGGAAAAAGGGCCATATGGTATGGATAGGGAGAGACAGATTATGGATAAATAGGGAGGAATGGTGCTGGGATAAAGAATTAGAAGAATTAAGGAAAAAAGGAAAAAGTCTTGAGAAAGGTAGGGGGAAGGGAGACGAAAAAGAGTCTAGAAATAAATAAGGGGG
>NC_046662.1:20984700-20991927 GCF_010883055.1 Belonocnema kinseyi | reverse complement strand
TTAGTGGAGAGGATAAAGGAAATTTTTACTGAAACCAGGATTAGGGTGAAAATAGGAAAGAAAAAAGGGCAGGTTTTCTGGACAAGCCGAGGTCTGAGGCAACGGTGCCCTTTGAGTCCGTTACTATTTAGTATCCTATTGGCAGACTTAGCGGAGAAGCTAAAGGAGAAAGGGAAAGGAGGAACGGTTTTGGGTAATAGCAAACTATACTCTCTAGCATACGCGGACGATGAAGTTCTATTAGCAGATGATGAGAAGGGGATGCACCTAATGATGAGAATCTTCGAAGAGTATGTGGGAACAAAAGAGCTGACGGTGAACATAATAAGACAAAGGTGATGTGTTTCATAAATAGAAAGAGCAAAATAAATTACGTTTGGAAGATGAACGGACGAAAAGTGGAAATTGTGGGGTTCTGTTACCTAGGTTTTTGGTTTGAGGCAGAAGGAGGAAACGAGCTGCAGGTGAGGAAAAGAATTGAATGTGCGAGTAAAGTAAGGGGCCAAGTATGGGGTATAGGAAAGAGAAGGTTCAAGAACGATTGGAGAATGAGGGTCTGGTTGTTTGATGCGTTGGTGTGGGCGGTGTTGTGTTATGGTGTGGAGATCTGGGGATGGAAGGAACATAGGAAAGTAGAGAGCATGCATGAGCGATTCCTGAGGTGGGTAATGGGGGTTAGCTGGAGTTGCCCAGGATATATGTTAAAAGAAGAGTTAGGAAGAGAAAATATGGTTACTAGACAAAATTAAGAGAGCATGGAGGTTTGAAGAGAAGCTAAAAAGGGGAGAGGGAAGTAAAATTGCACAAGCATGTTTCGGCGAAATTCGGAACAATTAAGCGAGAGGTAATGTGGGAAATTCAAAATGGGAGGTAGAAAGGAGAAAAATGAGAAGGGTGTGTAATATTCGAGAAGGGGTTATGGAGTGGCAGGACATAGAGTTAGAGCTATTGGTTAAACAAGGAGAAGAGAGATGGACAAAGATTATAGATTCGAGGTACAATAGATGGTATATGATGGTCAAAGGGTTGACGGAACCAGAATATCTGCAAAAAATAAAAAAGAAAGAAAAATGGAGTAGGGCTGTACGGTTCAGAATGGAAGAAGGAGTGAGAGCATGCAGATATTGGATGAATGAAGAGGAGAAGTTATGCAGAGTATGTGGATACGAAATGGAGTCATGGGAACATGTATTAGAGAGATGTACAAGAGAGGAAGAGGGACAGTTGAGAGTGGATGAGTGTGTAAGATGGATCTTGGATGGCAATAGACAGGAAGTGATGTGGATGAAGAAATTGGATGAAGTAAGGAAAAGCAAGGGAGTAGGGCAGAGCCAAACGGGTGATCCTGAAAACGGACAGTAAAAAACGAAAATTGTTTTCAATATCGTGGAAAATGCATTTTTTTATGGTAAGAGGAAACGGAAGCGTTGGAAGCTCGCTCATTTTAGGAATTAATGTCACTACTGTTACTATTGTTTATCCTACGTAATGCGAAAAAGTAGAATATAAGTAGTAGTTAAGTTAGACTAAGGATGGAATTGTAAATATATGTACAGGGAGCAGAGGCCCTCAAACCCATAAAAGGGAGAGATTAAATACATAGATACATTTTCAACTATTTAATAAAATTTTAAACCATGAAAGATGAATTTTCAATGAAAAAGTTTAATAATTCATACTACAGCCAAAAAGATTTTATTTTTTTTTTAAATAGTTTATTTCATGCAAAAAATACGAATTGTTTACAAAATAGATGAATTTTCAACTAAATAGATGGATCTTTAAATAAAAAAATCAAATTTGGTATCAAAAAGACTAAAGAGATGAGTTTTCAACCATAAATAGATGAATTAAAAGAAAGAAGGAATATTCAAACCAAAAAGCCTAATTCTTTACAAAACAGCTGAATTTCGATAAAAAACAATTAATATTCAACAAAATTGTTGATTTTTTTAACAAAATAATTACATTTTCAACTATTTAATAAAATTTTCAACCATGAAAGATAAATTTTTCAGAGCAAAGTTTAATAGTTCATACTACAAGTAAAAAAGATTTTAATTTTAAATAAAAAATAGTTAAATTTATGCAAAAAAAAAATGTACTTCTACAAAATAGTTGATTTTCCAATCCAAAAAGGATGATTGTTTAACCAAATAGTTACAATGACAACCAAAAAATGGATTTTCAACTAAATAAATTAATCTTGAAACAAAAATAAATGAATTTTCAAACCAAAAAGATGAATTTTCTACAAAACTGTTGAATTCCGACCTAAAATAATCGCGCTTTAACAAAATTGTTTAGTTATCAACAAAAGAATACAATTTTCAAATAGTTAAGAAAATTTTTTATAATTAAAGACGAATTCTGAACGAAAAAAAACAAGAGTTGATATTTCAACAAAAAACTATTTTAATTTAAAATTTAAAAAAAGTTAAATTCTTGCAAAAAAAAACTGAATTTTTATCAAAATAATTGCATTTTTAACCAAATAAATGAATATTCAACTAAATGGATGAATCTTTAAATAAAAAAATAAAAATCGAAATAAAAAAAACGAACTTTCTACAAAGCAGTTAAATTTTCAACTAGTTAATACATTTTTTGACCACGCAAGATGAATTCTTAACGAAAAAAGTAATAGTTGATATTTCAACAAAAAACTATTTTAATTTAAAATTTAAAAAAAGTTAAATTCTTGAAAAAAAACTGAATTTTTATCAAAATAATTGCATTTTTAACCAAATAAATGAATTTTCAACTAAATGGATGAATCTTTAAATAAAAAAATAAAAATCGAAATAAAAAAGACGAACTTTCTACAAAGCAGTTAAATTTTCAACTAGTTAATACATTTTTTGACCACGCAAGATGAATTCTTAACGAAAAAACAAGAGTTGATATTTCAACAAAAAACTATTTTAATTTAAAATTTTTAAAAAGTTAGATTCTTGCAAAAAAACACTGAATTTTTATCAAAATAATTACATTTTTAACCAAATAAATGAATTTTCAACTAAATGGATGAATCTTTAAATAAAAAAATAAAATCGAAATAAAAAAGACGAACTTTCTACAAAGCAGTTAAATTTTCAACTAGTTAATACATTTTTTGACCACGCAAGATGAATTCTTAACGAAAAAAGTAATAGTTGATATTTCAACAAAAAACTATTTTAATTTAAAATTTAAAAAAGTTGAATTCTTGAAAAAAAATACTTTTCTATAAAACAGATGATTTTTTAACCGAAAAAGACCAATTTTCATCATAATAGATATATTTTCAACCAAAAAGATGAAGTTTTAACCAAAAATAGTTTTAAAGTCCAAGACGAACATTTTTTAATTAATTTCTTCGTCTAATTTTCAATCTTTGATCTTCTTGAATCTTTTTCTGATATTCACAAGATGCCCATACGATACAAAAAGAATTTAATAATAAATTAAACCTTCTTTTAATCCCCCTTTTCGAAAAAAATTTCCTTCTTTACCTAAAATTGAATTACTAAATAACTGTGATTCCTGAAGTAATTCTTATAATTTAAATTTATTATATTTAACGATAATACTTGATTGGATGTAAGTTTGGTAAAAATTCTGAATGAAATATGAAACTTTTCTCTTACCCATTTGATGCAGAACTCTAGGATCCATCATTTTCGCCATCTGTTGATTAAGCTTCGCCATTTGGGCTGGATTTACGTTTTTCGTCATGTCTCCTCCCTTGAAAAGACCCTTGATACCTCCCATTTTTTTAACAACAGCTGCAAACTTCGTATATTGCGTGATTAATTCTTTCACTTCTTTTTCGGTCACGCCTGACCCATGTGCTACCCTATTAAGTCTTCCTGGTTGTTTACTGAATAATTTAGCGCCATCTTTATCATCCAATTCTGCAAAAAATATCAATTATATTAATTTATTATTTAACATATTCTAGTTTTATCTACTAGCAGTGATCACATCAGTAGCTCAATTTTAGGAGAAAAAGTTATTTTTTTAGAAGATTAAAAGGGGACTTTATGTATTATTAAAATTTTTAAGACCATATGGGTATCTCGTAATTATTGAATGAAAATGCTCTCTAACTGTAGCGCCTTTTATTCAGCAAGCTTTCTTAGCAATTTTTGGGTTTATCAAATTTTTTTTAGCTAGTTTTGAAAAATCAGTGGAACACTTTAGCACTTTCTATTCCTTCATCAATTTTTTCCACTTAAACGAGAACTGAATTAATAGAACTCAAAAAGAAAATCCAACTATTTTCGGTTGAGTTAATTCTTTTTGGTTAGAAATTCTACTATGTATTATATTTTTGGTTGAGAATTCATCTTTTTTTATTGAAAAGTTAAGCATTTGGTTGAAAATTCATCCCTTTGGATGAGGACAACAATTTTGTATTTCAACAAGTTAAATTTTTTATTAAACAGGTAAATTTTCAACCAAAGACTAATTTTTCATCAAGAAAATTAACTTAGTACCAAAAAAAGGGCGATATTGGAACCAAACAGCTGCATTTTTTACAAAAAAAATACAATTTTATGACTTTAGAAAATTCGTATTTTCGGCTTGAAAATTCAACATTTGTTTACCATTCTTTGTTCTTGACTAAAAAATCTTTTTGATTGTAAGTTCGCTTTGTTGGCTTTAAAGTTCAACAACTTGAGTGCCATTTTTTTTCTTAACTGGAGCAAATATTTCATGAATGCGAATTTTATTAATTGGTTGAAAATTTAATTATTTTGTTGAATAATCACCAGTTTCGTTACAAATTAATCCTTATTGGCGATAATTCATCTGTTTTATAGAAAATTCATCCTTTTGTTTTGAAAATTCATTTTTTATTTACAGTATTTTATTTTGTTGGCTGTTCGTCTTTTTTGGTTGCACATTCAAGTATATTGGTAGAAAATTTAATTATTCAGTTGAAATTGGCACATAAACTCTTTTGTTGACAACTTATATTTTAGGGTTGAAAATTCAACTGTTTTTTTTTTTGTAGAAAATTCGTCTTATTGGCTAAAGAATCAAATATTATACAATTGGTTGAAAATTTAATTATTTTTTTGGAAAATAAACAATTTTGTTTAAAAAATTATTACTTCTGGTTAAAATTCAATAATTTCGTTAATATTTTTTTTTTTACTTTCTTGACTGAAAAATCTATTTTTATTGAAAAAATCAACTATTTTGCGCAACATTCGGCTTTATTGGAAAAATTCAAATATTACATTTTTAATTAGGCATTCGTCTTTTACTGTTGAAAAATTAACAATTTTGTTAATAAATTATAATTTTGGTTGAAATTCAACTGTTTTTTGGTTAACAATTTTTAAAAATTCGACTGTTTTGTAGAAAATTGTACCTTTTTGGCTTGAAAAATCAACAATTTGGTTACATTTTTTTTCTTTCTTGACTGACAAATTTTGTTCGATTGAAAAGTTAACTATTTTGTTGGAAATTTATCCTTTTGGATGAAGTCCACAATTTTTTATTTCAATTAAAAATATATTTCGTTTGAAATATCAACTATTACATTTTTCGTTGGGAATTCATCTTTTACTATCGAAAATGTTAAAAACTGATTGAAAAATTAATTATTTTGTAGAATAATCACCAAGTTTGTTAAAAATTCATCCTTTTTGGTGGAAACTCATCTATTTTATAGAAAGTTCATCCTTTTGATTTCAAAATGTAAATATTTCGTTGACTTTTAGGGTTGGAAATTTAACTGATTTTTCAGGAAGTTCGTATTTTTGGCTAAAGAATCAAATATTACATTTGTCGTTGAATATTCAACTTTGATGATTGAAAATTTAGTATTGTATTGTTTTGAAAATCAACAATTTTTTGTAAATGAGCTTTTTGACTTGCAAATTTAATAATTTCGTTGCAATTTTTTACTCTCTTGATTGAAAATTTTTTTTTTATTGAAAAAATCAACTATTTTGTCGAAAATTCGTCTTTTTTTTATGGAAAGTCAACAGTTGTTTTTCTCTCGAAAATTCATCTTTTTTGTTTGAAAATTCTACTACGTATTATATTTTTGGTTGTCAATTAATCTTTGTTGGTCAATAATTACTGAAAATTCGACTGTTTTGTAGACAACTCGTCTTTTTTGTTTAAAAATTAATAATTTGGTTGAAATTTTTTTTCTTTCATGACTAATTTTTTTTTACCAAAAAATCAACCATTTTCTTCCAAATTCGTCTTATTCAGATGGATTTAGCTATTTTTTATTTGAAATTGAATTTTTTTAAGTAGAAATTCAATCGAAATTCCTATTTATTTTCCACTTCAATGCGAAATGAATTATATATTAAAAGAATTTAATAAGAAAATCTAAATATCTATGGATAAAAATTCTACTATTTTATTTTAGTTTGAAAATTTTTTTGGCTAACAATTATATTATTTGGTTAAAAATTTAATTATTTTCTCAAAAATTCAACTATTTTTTTTTTAAATTAATTCTTTTGGTTTAAAATTAAACAAGTTGGTTGAAATTTTTTTTTATTGGCTAAACATTTGGTTTATTTGATGAAAATTTAACTTTATTGAAAACTCGTCATTTTTTATAAAAAATTTAAGTTTTTCTAGAAATTTCATCTTCTTGGTTGAAAATGCATGTATTTAGTTAAAATTTAAATTTTTTTAGTTGAAGATTGATTACTTTAGTTGAAAATTATCAATTATTCATATTTTTGGTTGAAAATTCATGACTGATTAAAAATTATTTTCATTTGCTGCAAATTCGTTTCTTTTTAGTTGAAAATTAATTTTTTAACTGAATTTTTAACTGAAAATGTAACTATTCCAGGTTTGCTTTATTTTTTTAGTTGAATATTAATTACTTTTGCTGAAAACTCGCTTTTTCGTTTGTTTTAAAGTTTACTTTCCTAAATACAAATTGAACTATTCTAGGTTTGGTTTGTAATTTTTTTTTTAGTTGAAAATGTATATATTTGATTGAAACTGTACTTTTTTTGGTAGAAAATTCATCTTTTTGTTTTAAAGTTGTTAGAAAATTAATTTTTTTTGTTTCTTGAAAATCGATTGTTTTAACAGAAGATTTAATTCTTCTATTATTGTTTAAAACCCCATTTTTTATGGGAAAAAACTATTTTGTTGACACTTTTTTAGTTGTAAATTCATTAAATTTGTGGCAAGTAAGTCTCTTTTTTGTAGAAAATTAATTTTTTGTGTTTTTTTTGGGGGGGGGGGGGG
>NC_046662.1:20977930-20984656 GCF_010883055.1 Belonocnema kinseyi | reverse complement strand
GGGAGGTATTTTGGTTCATATTTGGTTGAAAATTCAATTCTTAGGGTCAAAATTTATCTTTTTGATTTGAAAACTCGACCAAAAAAGTGCTTAAAATATATTTAGAAACAAATTTTTTTTGCATTATTATTATTAATCTTCTAGGTGTATGGTGGGTTTTATACCCACAAGAATTTAAAAATTTGGAATTTATAGCAACCCTGACTAATAATAAAGATAAAAAAAATAAAATTCACACTAATCTCTGCAATAGTATTAAAAAATGAAAAACAAACGAACCTGCATCGTTCATGCTGTCCATCATTGTCATCAGTCTTTTTAGTCTCGCCATTGATTCCTGCTCTGTTCCTTTTGTCATAAAGTCTTGACTGAATCCGGGAATCATTCCCTAATCAACAGGAACAAATTTTTAGATAATAAAAAAATTAATCCCTTTTATAAAAACTCTTGAGATGTGAAGAGTTATGGATCTATTTTTTTGTTGTCAAATAAATTACCATGATTTGTGAGAAGGGACCCATTTTCATAATATTCTGGAACTGCTCGTACATGTCTCGTAACGTGAAATGACCATGTTTAATTTTTTCTAGTAACTCCTCGTTATCATCGAGATTTAATTCATTAACTCTGTCGATTAAACCTTCTATGTCTCCCATTCCCAAAAGTTTGCTTATGAAGGGTTTCGTTTTGAAAGGTTCTAAATCGTCAATGTGTTCTCCGGTACCGACAAAAATCACAGGACTTTGTGTTGCTGCAACTCTAAAATAAACAAAAGTCTATATTAATTTATAATTTTTAATTTAAAAAAAAAATATATATATAAATGTCGAAGAACTTTATTTTTAAGGTTTATTAGTTTATAAGGTTAGAGGGTGTCTACTCAAACTCTGAAATCAAATTCCCTGAGCATTCCAAGTTTTTTTTTTTTAGGTATCTCAAAATTTTTTCAGGTATAACTTTTCATAATACAGCGGCATAACAATATTTCGAAATTTTTAAAACAATAGATTAAGAATATATATAAAGTTTCGCGAGCTTATCAGAAATAATGTTTTTTTAGAGTTTCTACGAATTCAATAAAAATGTTAAATTAAGAAAGCAGCTTTGACAAATTTTATTATAAGATATTCTGAAATATATTCGCACCACCGATTGCTTAAATAATTAAATAATACTGAAATCATAATTAATTACTTCTTGAATTTTTCTCTGAAGTACGTGAATTAAAATGATAATTCAAACAAATTTCAACCAAACTCAACCAAACAGTTGAATTTTCAACTAAAAAAGATCAATTAGTAAGCAAAAGTTAAATTTGTAGTTAAAAAAAAATTCCACATAAAAAACAACAAATTTGCAAACAAAATGACGAATTTTTAACTAAAATGATCGAATCCTCAACTGGAGTAGATTAATTTTTAACCAAAAGGATGAGAGCAAAACTAAAAAAGATCAATCTTCAAACAAATTGATGAATTTTCAAATAAAATGATGAATCTTTTATCTGGGATAGTTGAAATTCTACTGAAAAAGACGAATTTAAAAAAAAATTATATGAATTTTTCAACTTGTAAAAAATTGTCACCAAAAAACTGAATTGTTACATTTTTATTTAAAAAATTTAATTTTCCACCAAAAAGATAATCTTGAACTAAAATTATGGAATAATAATTTGTAATAGCCACATTTTCGGCTTAAAAAATTTTTAACATAAAAATGAATTTTCAACTTGAAAAAAAAATTTAACTGGAATAGTCGAGCTTTAAAATAAAAGTTAAAGTTTAAACTAAAATGATGATTAATTAACCAGAATAATTAAATTTTTAACCATAAAGATCAATTTTCAACTAAGAAGATTAATTTCTAACAAAAAGATAAATTTTTAACCGAAAAAAATAATTATCGATCAAAAATTTGAAAGTTAAATAATAGTTAAATAAATTAGTGATCAACCAAAGATATTAACTTTTAACTAAGATTATCGAATATTCAATTGGAATAGTTACATTTTCAGTTTAAAAAAAATGTTCAACCAAAAAAAAATTTAACACAATGTTTAAAGTTTCAACCGACATAGTTAAATTTTTAGTAAAAAAATAAGTTTTTAGCCAAAGAAAAAAATAATTTTCAAAAAAATGGCTGAGTTTTCGATCAAGGTGATACAGTTTTGATTAAAATGATGCATTTTTAAATAAAAAAATTAATTATTAACAGAAGAGTTTAATTTTCTGCCAAATAATCAAATTTGTATTCCAAAAAAGATGAATTCTGAACTAAAAATGTACTAATCAATATTTTAACCAAAAATTTTTTTAAATTTTTATTCAAAAATTGTTAAGTTTGACCGAAAACATATTTTGAACAAAGTACATGGATTGTCGACCACTTGAATTTTCAAATAGAAGCCATACATTTTTAAACAAAAATAGAAAAGATAAATTTTCAGTTAACAAAATTATTTTCAAACCAAAAAGAAAAGAAAGGATTTGCAACAAAATATCTCGTTTTTCAACCAGACATAATTTTAAAATTAAAATGGCGAATCGTCAACCAACAAAATTAATTTAAAAAAAGAAGAGTTTAGCTTTCAGCCAAGTGATTACATTTTTATTCCCAAAAAGATGAATTCTGAACGAAAAATGTAGTAGGTATATTTCAACCAAAAAATTTTGTAATCTTTAATCAAAAAGATTTGAATTGAACCAAAAACAACGACTTTTCAAAATGAATTAAATTTTCAACTGAGAAAGATTCTTAAATTAAGAGGGAAACAAAATTAAAAAAAAAATTGTTGAATTTTAATGCAGAAAAAAATGAATTTTCAGTAAAGAAAATTAATTTTCTATCAAAAAAACTAATTTTCAACAAAGTACATAAATTTTCAATCAAAAGCGATCAATGCTCTAGGTTATTGCAGGTTTTTCCAGGTAGAATATACAGGTAGAAGGTGGGTTATACAAACATAATTTTTCTAAGGTTCTTGAGAAAATTCAAAAATATTTTTGAAAATTTCATAAAAATTTATAAAAAGATAGTTGAATCTTCACCCGAACAAGATTAATTTTCAAGCAGTTATATTTTTAACGAAAAAAGATGAAATATTTTTCAATAGACGTATTTTCCACAAAACAGTTAAATTTTGTAACCCGAAAATATTAATTCTCAAAAAAATGTAATAATTAATATTTCATTACATAAAGATGTTATTTTTAAATAAAAAAACCAGTTTAATTCATAAAAATAACTAATTTTCGAAAAAATATTTGAGTCCACAACCAAAAACACGAATTTTAAACCAAGATTATTTTTCTCCCTAGAAAGACAAATTTTCAAAAAAAATGTTAAATTTTCAAGCAAAGAGATCAATTTTAAACTAAAATGATGAATACTCATATAAAAGAGTGAATTTCTAACAATGTACTTTAACTTTTAGCCAAGCATTTTAATTTAAACAAAAAAGATGACTTCTAAAATAAAAATATAATAGTTGATATTGAAACTGAAAAAGATTTTTATTTCAAATCAAAAAGAGTTAAATTTTAAATTTAAATTTAAATTTTAAAGGAAAAAATGTAGGCGAATTATAATTTAAAGTGTATCATAATTTTTAATGTAAAATCTTGACAAAATTCACAAAGATTTTTTGAATATTTTAGATATGTTGGAAATGTATTTGGAAAATTTAAAAAGACGTTTTTTTTTCGAAATTCGAATTATTCCTAAACTTTCCTAAAACCTTGTTGAATCATTTTTTACGATTATGAACATTTTTTGTAATGTTTTAAAATATTTTAATATATTAACTTTTGAAATTGTTTAAAAACTTCTAAAAATTATTTTGTAATTATTCGAATTTTATTATAAAATTTTGAAAAAATTCTGCGAAATTAAAGAAATTGCGTTATAATTTTCCAGATTATGTTTTTACAATTTTGACAATCTTTCTAATAATCTCTTAGAATAAATTTTGTAAAATAAAAAGGACAATTATTTTTGTGTCTTTTGAAAACTTTTAACATTTCTTAAACTTATTCAAATTTTTTCTAAATGTTTTAAAATGTTTTAAATATTTTCTTTAAATTTTGTTTCAAAATCTTGAAAAATCTACATTTTGTTTAATATTGTTAGAGATTATTCACAAAATACGTGATAGGTATTTAAAAAATTGTTAACACCCTCATAAAAAATCCTTTCCAAAACTTAAATTATTTTTTAATTCTTCAAAAGCATCTAAAACTTTGACATGTCTTTTGAAATAATTTCCAAAATTTGTTACAATCATACAAAAATTTTAAAAATTGCCCTAAATTCTGCCGTATTCTTGTTCCTTTTTCAAAAATTTGAGAACAGAAGAGTTACCTTTATTATTAAAGAATCTTCTACAATTTAAATTTTCTTTTTTAGAAATAAATGTTGAGAATTAAAATCCCCTATTTCGAAATTGCCATTTACAAAATTCCAGAAAATTCAAAAGAACAAATTAAAAATAGCCGATTCACAATTTTTTAGATAGGAATACTTACGCGGAAAGAGCTCCACCACCTTTAGCATGACCATCCAACTTTGTAATGATAATCGAACCGATATTTACGCGATCCTTGAAAGCTTTCGCTTGTGCTTCACAAGCTTGACCTATCGTTGCGTCCATCACGAAAATTATATTATCTGGGTTCTAAAATAATTATTCCTAATTAGAATCACAATTATTTAAACAAATATGAGAAGTATTAATTTAAAAAATACTCACAACTGCGTTAGAAACTTGCAACATTTCCTCGAAAAGAGATTCTTCTTGTTTGTGCCTTCCACTCGTGTCCACAATTATAATTTCGTACCCCTCCTTCTTAAACATTTCAACACCGTCTTGAGCTATTACCACCGGATCGATTTCTGTATAACTGGAAATAAGATCACCAGCTTTAGAGAGCCAGACTTCATAGCCCAACATTTTCTCAAAAAAGATTAATTCGGGACCAAAAATATAATAGTAAATCTTTCAATTAAAAATAATTAACTTTAAACCAATAAAGATAAATTTTCAACAAATAAATTAAATTCTCAACCAAATCATAGGACTTTTTAACAAAAAATATGAATTCTGAACCAAAAATAGCATAGTAGACTTTCATTTTAAAAAAATTAACTTTCAATCAAAAAGATGAGTTTTCAGTCCAAAAGGACTTTTCTACCAAAAGATGTATTTTCAATTCAAAAATACAAATGTTTAACAAAACTCAGTGTTGTCATTTTAATCAAAGAAAAAATTCCCGGTTCGCAAAAATGTTTCTCGGTCAATTAAATTAAAAAATTCGAATTTTAAATGTTAAGTTAGTTAGTTCAGTTTTTCAAATATTAAGTTATCTTTCACATTTTTTCAGAACTTCTAAACATTTTTTTTATTGTTTGAATTTTTTCTCAAATATATCCTAAAATTTTAAAAAATACTGCAAAATAAAAAATACTTCATTAAAATATTCCAGATTCATTTTGGACAATTTTGGAAATATTTTTAAATGTTCGCCTGAAATTAATTTTCCTGGAAATTTTAAGAAAATATTTTTTATTATTTTGAAGCCTTTCACGATTCTTACTATTCTACATTTTTTGTTCGAAATTTGCAAAATTGATAAATCTATATTCTGTTTTTAATTAGGCCATACCCGGGCTGTTTGCACCGAAATTTCGGTATGATAGTCGAAATAATTTGAAATAATTTCTAATTTTACATTAATTTCGAATATTTGTAGAACTTTCAAATATCTTTTTTAAAATACTGGATTTTTGCCTAGTAATAAAAGGTTTTCAATATTTATTTATATAACAGAATCAACAATTTTAATTACAAATTAAAAGTTTTAAAATATAACAATGAGAATTGTAACGTTCTTAATATTTTTTTTGGTTGTGAATGTTCGTTTTCTAAATACTGATTTAAAATAAACAGTCAAATATTTCTAAAAATTAAGCAATTGATCTTTTTCTCATTTAAAAGTCCAAATACTCAAATTTTAGACTGAAAAACTAAAATTTTCAAGATAATAACAGGTTATTTTCAACAGAACGGTTAAGCTTTCTACCAAAATAAATGAGTTTCCAAATAAAAAACATGAATTTTCAACCAAAAATGGAATAGTTCAATTTTCATTTAAAACAATTATATTTCTACGGTAATATAGAAATTTTTAACCAAAGAGATGAATCTTCAAGTAAACAAAAATAAATTTTTTTCAAGCTATGCAATTCATCTTTCAACAAAGTAGTTGAATTTTCAACCAAGATAAATATTCAAATCATAAAAACGATTTTTTAAAAAAAGAGTGAATTTTTGAATCTAAAGTCATTTCTTAGTCAAGAAAGGAAAAAACTTATCCAAATTATTCAATTTTTAAGCCAAAGAGACGAATTTTCAACAAAACAGTTGAATTTTCAATCCAACTGTTGAATTTTTAACTAGGAATATGAATCTCTGGCCAAAAAGATTAATTTTATACAAAAATACGAATTTTTAAACAAAATAGTAGAATTTTCTACTTAATAACAGTTTATTTTCAACGAAACAGTTGAGTTTTCTATCAAAATAAATGAATTTCCAAATAAAAAACATGAATTTTCAACCAAAAATGCAATAGTTCAATTTTCATTTAAAACAATTATATTTCTATCATAATGAACGAATTTTCAACCAAAGAGATGAATCTTTAAATAAACAAAAATAAATTTTTTTCA
>NC_046662.1:20946492-20977830 GCF_010883055.1 Belonocnema kinseyi | reverse complement strand
ATAAACAAAAATAAATTTTTTTCAAATTATGTAATTCATGTTCAACCAAGATAAATATTCAAATCAGAAAGACGATTTTTTAACAAAAGAGTGCATTTTTTTTAATCATAAACGATTTTTCAGTCAAGAGAGGCAAAAAGTCAACCAAATTATTCAACTTTCAAGCAAATTGACGAATTTTCAAAAAAACAGTTGAATTTTCAATCAAACTGTTGAATTTTTAACTCAAAAGATGACTCTTTAGCCAAAAAGGATTTACTTTTATAAAAAATACAAATTTTAAACAAAATCCTTAACTTTTCAATCAGAGATGAAACATCAACAACGACAAAAATGTATTTTAGACAAAGTAGTTCGACTTTCAATCAATCAGTTTAATTTTCCATCAATAAATATGAATTCTCAACGTAAAGTGTAATAATTAATACCTTCCATAGAATGGTATTCTAGCTTTCGTGGCGTTCTGCTTAATTTGATCATAGGCTCCGGCACGGAATGTATCAGCACAAACTAAACAGGCCTTCCAATTTTTCTTGAGGTAGTGATAGGCTAGTTTTGTACAGGAAGTTGTTTTACCAGAACCTTGCAATCCTACAAACATGATTACATTTGCCCGACCTTTTACAGGCTGATATGCTTTTACTCCAGGATCAATCAACTAGAATAAATAAATATTTTAATAATTATTCTTGATTAAGAAATAGAATAGTATTTTAGAATTTTTAATTTTGAAGATATTACTTTAACGAGTTCTTTAAAGACGGCACTCTGGATCATTCGTCTTTTATTGAGACCTCCTGCCATGTCGTCAAAATCGATGACTTGTCGAACATTTTCTCGCAATTTCTTCACCAACTTAATATTCACATCAGCTTCGAGTAATGCCGCGCATATTTCTTTTAGCATAGAATTTAAGACCTAGGAAATGACAAATTGAAAATGATATAATCAAGGTGTCTACTAATTTTCACCCACCAAATTCTCAGTTATATTTAAACAACAAAAATATTTTTGTGAATAATAGTGTCAAGTAAGAATATAATTAGATTACAATTGCTTCAATTATTTGGGCATCAACATTTTTTTTTACATTTTTTGAAATCTTTTCAAATTATTCATTTATTTTTTCAAAACTTCGTTTTTCATTCTCCAAAACCTTCTAAATGTCTTAAAATTATTCGTATTTTTTTAATTTAAAAAAATAATTACCGATATCTCGATATAATTCAAACAAATATTTATTGTACAATAAAAAATTTCACTTTGCAATATGCACAACAGGGTGGCCGATGGACCGTTAAACCGGGAATTTTACAGAATTTGTAGAATAAAAATCTATCCAATGCTGATTTCAACCTTTTTTTAAATAATTAGTTGAATTTGTATATTTTCAAGTTATTATATCATTTAGTTTAGAAAGATTAATTGGAAAATCATTACCTTTTAAAATCTCCATTTTAAACTTAAATTTTTAAGCGTACATTTTAATTTTAAGATTTTAAAAACATTTTTAGTTAATCAACTGTGAATATAAATGAATTATTGATTTTTTAAATTAAACTGTACTTTAAGATTTAAAAAACAAATAATAATTAATTTTACAAGGTGATTGGGAATCACTTTACAATTTAGAATTTGCAGATTTTAACGTTAAAAAATAAACGGTTTCAATTAAAAAGTCTTAGTAATTAAACAAATATAAATGCATGATCAAAACTTTATAAACTATTTTCAGTTTTAAAATAACTTCAAAATAATATATTCATAATTAAAGGCTTTTATTATATTCCAAGAATTACAGTCTAAAAACGAAAATTTTTAAACCATTGAATTTAAAATATTGCAATTAAGAGAAATAACAATTACTTAGTGTTTCGAAATATCTAAATGTTTATTTAAAACAATTAATTATAAAATAACTATCCAAAACTAATTGCTCTTAAAAAATAACTTAATTTGTTAATCAAATTGTTGAATTTTGATGTATCAACTGAAAACATATTTCTTAGAAAAAAATCTGGTAAGTTAAGGTGATATTTAGAAGTTTCAACAAAATTCAAAAGTAATTTCCTTGGAAAATTAAAAATTAATTTTTATTTTGAAAAATTAATTTTAAGAGAATGTTTTAAAAGATTTCGAAATGTTTACAAAATTATCAAAAATCAATGTGGAAGATTTTTAGGAAATTTTTTTTATTTGACAGTATTTTAAACAAATTTGAGAAAAATTCGAACCATTTAAGAAGATATTTAGACGTTCTGAAACATGTTAAAAAAATGTAAAACATAATGTAGATGTTTCAAGTGTTTTAGGCAATATTTTGAAGTATTTTAAGGATTTTCAAACTATTTAAAATTAAAATAATTTAACTTTTAATTTAAAAAGTGTTTAGTTTACAAAGAAATGTAATCGTTTAATTTTCAATGTTTCTAGCTTGAAATTTATTTAAAAATGATCAATTAATTGATTGATTCTTCTATTTTGAACATTAAACTTGATAACGAGGATTTTTATTTTTGAAAGTAAATCTAAATCTTTAAACTCTAATTTATAAAAGTTTAAAAACATTGTTTGACGGTTTAACTGCATTTAATTAAAAACTTATTAGTCGAAAATTGTTGGTAGCTTCCATTTTAAACGTGTAAATTATTGAGCATTTGAATGCAACATTTTTTAATTAAAAACTTTTAAACTTAAATTTTAAAATTCAAAAGTTCCACTTTCAGTGCTTTAATATTCAGCACAGTTTTTATTACTCCAAACGGAAAATTTGTTACGTTTCAGAGTTCGATTTTTGAAATTTGATTGACCGTGAAAAATTTTTGAGGACCGGGATAAAAATGGAAAATGACCTGAGAATTTTTTTTTCTTTGACTAAAACGGCCACCCTGAACAGGCAAAATCTTGACAAAAGATCCATATTATTTAAATTTAACAAATTACCTAAAGAGTGTAATTCAAAATCTTCAAAAATCTACATTTGTTATTCATCTTTCTTTAGTTTTTCAAGATTGCATATATTTTTCAGTCTTTAAAATCTTTTATATTCTTTTTCGAAATATCAGGAAATAATTTTAAATGTTTTGAAGTTCTTTTAAAATTCAGTTATCAAAATGAAAAAGTAATTTGAAATTTTCCTAGGAATCTTTAAGAATTTTTTTTATTATCATGGAACCTTTCAACACTTATTAAAAAGAAAAAATTTTTTATGATCTTGAAACCTTTCAAAATTCTGAAGAAACTTCTAAACTTTTTGTTTACAATCTTCAAAAATCTACATTTTGTAATACATTTTTTTTGAATTTTTCAAACTTACAAATTATTTTTCAATCTTTCAAAAACTTCTAAACATCTTTTAAACTTACTCGAATGTTTTCTAGAATTTTATAATAATCTTGAAAAATTGGAAAATTTTGCTTGTAAATCTTTTATATTCTTTTTCGAAATATCAGAAAATAATGAAAAATGTTTTTAAATTCCTTTAAATTCAGTTTTCAAAATAAAAAGTAATTTGAAATTTTCCTATGAATCTTAAGAATTTTGTTTATTATCATGAAACCTTACAAAATTCTATAAAAAACTTCTTTCTTTTTACAAACTAAAAAAGAAACTAAATTTTGTTTAGAATCTTTAGATATTTATAAAACTTTTTGAAGTTACTAAATATCTCTTAAACTTACTCGAAATTTTTCTAAAATTTTATTATAATCTTGCTAAATTGACAATGTTGCTTTAAATTATTTTATATTCTTTTTGAAAATATGAGGAAATAATTTTTAATGTCTTTCAATTTGTTTGAAATTCAGTTTTTAAAATAAGAAGTAATTTAAGATTTTCCTAGGAATCTTCAGAAAAATTTTTCTCATGAATCCTTTAAACATTTTTTAAAAAACTTCTTTCTTTTTATAAATTAAACAAATCTAAATTTTTTGGAACCTTTAGAAGTTTTAAATTATTTTTGAATCTTTTAAAAATTTCTAAATGTCTCTCAAAGTTACTCGATTTTTTTCCACAATTTGATAATAATCTTGGAAAATTTGAACATTTTCCTTTAAAATCTTTTCTATTATTTTTCAAAATTTTAGGAAATCATTAAAAATGTTTTTCAATACATTTTTTTAATTTCTTGAAACCTTTCGAAATTCTTAAGAAGCTTCCAAAATTTTCCCAGAAATCTTAAGATTTTTTTTCTTTTTTGAAAGTTTTCAAATTTTTGTTTTGAAATTAAAAAAAAAATTTTTTAATTTAAATTTCTACCTTTTCAAGCAAAAACATTGCATTTTAAATAATATAGATGAATTTTTAAGCAAGTTTTTTAAGCAAGTTTGAACTAAAAAAGATAGATTAAAAAAAAATAGAATTTTAAATTTAAATAACGAATCTTAAACTGAAATGGCTGAATTTTTAACAAAATAGTTCAACTTTCAACTAAGTAGTTTAATTTACAACTAAATTTTGAAAAAGATTAGTTTTCTACCAAAAACGATGATTTTTCAACAAATTGCATACATTTTTAAACAGATAGTTGAATCTGGTTGAATACTCAACTGGAAAATAAAAGTTTTGTACCCAAAATTGGGACTTTGTACTAAAAATATTAATTTTTAACCAAAAATGAAAGTTAAATCTTCAGTTAAAAATAAAAAAGTCAAAGTTTCAACCGAAGTGATGAATTTTAAACTAATATGATGAATTTTTAAAGGTAAAAGTTCACTTTAAAACAAAATACATGGATTTTCAACTAGAAAAGTTGAATTTACAACCAAAAATTACGTAGTTAAATTCTGAGTGGAAAAAGTTAATGTTTAACCCAAGAGATGAATTTTAAGCGAATGGCTAAACTTTTAATTAAAATAAATGATCTTCAATAAAAAAAATAATAATGTTTAACAAAATAACAAAAGTTTCAACTGTAATAGTTAGATGATCAGTACAAAAATTATCTTTTAAAAACCAAAAAGACGAATTAAAAAAAAAGTTAAATTTTCATCCAAAGATATTAATTTTTAATTTATTAAATTTGCTAATATTGCAACCAAAAAAGATTTTAACTCAAAAAAAGTAAGTTCAACCAAAAATGTGAACTTTCAAGTAAGAAAAATTAATTTTCTACTGAAAAGGACCAATTTACAACTAAAAAGATAAATTATCAAACAATAATATAATAGTTAAATTTGGCTACTTTTACAATCAAAGAAACATTGCTGCTTAATTTTATATTGAGAATGAACAAAAATTTAATCATGTTCTCGAAAAAACTGCCTGATATTTCGAATTTTCCAGGTGAGTAGATATCCTGTACAATTTAAAAACAACACCACTTGTTTTGATAATTTTGTTTAAAACCCAATACAACTGAGCGATTGGGTGTAATAACGGTGTCATTGCATTTTTAAGAGACTACTTTTTCACTTGTTTTATACATAAAATTCGTTCATATTTTAAAAAGACCAAAAATTGACAAGTTCCAAATCCATTTATCGTCAAAATCAATTGTTTACGAACATAAAAATACAAAAAAAAATATAATTTTTTTAACAAAAGCACGGAGAACAAAAAAAGACCTCTTTGCTCCCAAAAATTTGCTCATTGCTCTCGAAACGCTTGACAACTTGGCCGAACTTGACAAGACCAAAAAGTGAGGTTAAGATCCCAAAAATAAATGTGAAAAATTCAGTAATTTAAAAGCCTTTTTTAGGGTGGGAAACACGAGTAATATTTTGTGATTCCAGACCAAGAACCGAATGTGAGAGGCAAGTATCTTTTTGTAGAATCCATCTGTTTACAAACTCAAATTTCAAGGACTGCAAACTCACCTCTTCATTTATGACAGTTGCATTATTTAGGGAGCGCAAAGCGGACGTTATCTTACGCCCTAAATCTGCTAACACCATTTTTAATGATTAGTATGTCCTTTCCCTGTTTAAATTAATTTTTTGACACTTGAAGGGTTAAAAAAGTTTTCCTGGCTGAACAAATCTTCTGCTCCAGATGGCTGGACATGCACTCGTGTGCCTGGAACCTGATTCATAAAAAATGTAGATTGAAAACGAGTAGGTAAAATCAGGGATTCATTCTGTAGTTGAGCTGTCACTCGCTTGGAGAGCAGTTTATATTATCTAATTTGAATTTCAAAACTTATATAATAAAAATTATTTATACATTAGTAGGAATCCTGATTTTGTTTATGAAATACTTTCTTAAAATGGAACCAGCTTATCTTTTTTCTTTATTGCGTTCGAAAACAGTTAGGTTTTTTATTTTGCTTCAACCAACAGGTAATTTCACTTCGTTGAGTGCTGAGGTAAAAGCAATTAACCAAATTCATGGGACAAAACTTTATTTTTATAATATCTTCGTAATGAATGATAATTATTATCATTTTATTGTTTTATTATATAGTTCATAAAAATAAAAAATATCTTTCAAATACACTTTCATAGAAAAAAATTGCTTTTACGAAAATATTAGCAAAATAGGGCAAAAATGGACCGAATAGGAAATTTACCAGCAGCTAGGTTGCGCTAACTGTTCTAGTCAAAGTTTCGCGAAAATTCAGCTTGGGTAAATAAAACATTTCTTTTTTTATACAACTTAATAATAAAAAATTATAATCTGTCAATTTCAGCCAAAAAAACGGATTATTAACAACAAAAATTTTTAACTATAAAAATAAATTTCCAAGTAAAAAAATTGATTATCAAGCAAAAAAGCCGAGTCTTAAACAAAATATTTCAATTTTTAAATAAGAAGAAAAATGTTGTGATAAAAACAATGACTTTTTAAATGAGGAGAAAATTTTTCTGAAGAGATGAATTTTTAAGAATATACAGACATTTTGTACCATATAGTTTAATTTTCAACTAAAAAAGAACCTTTTTTTAGCCAAAAATGGTATAGTTACTTTTTCAGTTTAAATTTAATTCTTAATTAAACAAAAAAGATTTTTTAACCAAGTCGTTCAATTTTAAACGAATGAAATGAATTTACGAATATGAAAAATAAATTTTCAGTTAAAAAATTAATTTTCAACAAAAAAAAACAACAACAAATTTATAGCGAAATAGTTCAATTTTCTACAAAAAAATGAAATTTCAAACAAAAAGAATAATTAAAAATTAAAAATTCTACCAAAAAAGTCAATACTTTTAATATGTAGTTCAATTTTCAAAAAAAAATTTAAATCATTAACCGAATACTAAAATTTTCAGCTAAAAAGAAATTAATTTTCAACAAAAAAAAAAACGAATTTCCAACAAAATAGTAAAACTTTTAACCAAATAAATAAATTTTCAAATAAAAATAATTTTCCACACAAAAATATAATTTTTAACAAAAAACAGAAATTCTCAACGATGCAGTTGCGTTTTTATCAAAAAAAGATAAATTTGTAACTAAAAATGAAATACTTAAATTTTCACAAGCAGTTTTATTTTTAACCAAAAAAGATTTTGAACAAAAACGCAATAAATTCAAATAAAAAAATCGATTTTTCAATAAATTAGTTAAATTTTCTAGTAAAAAAAGACCAGTTATCACCAAAAAATGAAACAGTTACAATTTCCATTTGAAAAAATGAAATCTTAACTGCAAAGAAAATTTTTTTAACCGAAAAGAAGTATTTTCAACGAATAAAATTAATTTAGTAATAAATTATTTTAACTTTCAACCAAGTAGTTCAATTTGTAGCCTACAAAGATTTTAATTATAAATAAATAAAAACTTGAATTATTAGTTAAATTCAACAACAAATATAGTTCAACAATAAAATATAGTATCAGGATGGGACACTTTATTTTTTAATAATTTTCAAAAAAAATGATTTTTCACCAGAACTGTATTTAGATATTAATTTTCATTCTTTAAAATCTGTAAAATTAGATAAGAAAATTTTTAGACGCAAAGTTATCGATTTGATTATTTAATTGAGTAGCTTTTAAAAAAATAAAAATAATATCCAAAAATAAAGATATGCCCATTGCAACTGATATTGTTGCTTGGCCCTCAGCTTGCAGACATCTTGCCATCCGACGTCACACATGAATCCCTAGTAAAATAAACTTTTTGAAAATGCCGCCAAATTACTTCTAGCGCCATCTTTTTCCCCAAGGCAAGACCAAAACATGATACCATCAAATGTTCCTAAAATTCATCTATTTTTCAAATATGTTACAGACTTTGACATAATTTTGACACAAAACGATTCTATTTACAAAATATTTTACTGTCATTAACCAAAAATTTGGTTCAAGAGTTTCTAAGATTTATTAAATTAACTAGAAAGTGGAAAATATAAAAAAAATGTCTGACCTTGTTAGGAACATTCATTTGCAGCAGTTAGCAGCAGTGCTATCACCATAGACGCTGGACCGTTCTTTTCAGTTTGAAAAATAAACGTTATTTATTTTGTTTATTCTAAACGATTATTAGGGATAAGTTTAGTGCAGTTTTGTGAATGACTCGTGATATGTGTTTTATAAAAAAACAGTGCCATATTTAACGAAGCAATCGATCAACTTCGATAACGGACATTGAACTTTTCACAGAACGGCTCTTCGACGCAAAGGATCGGTTACATCGCCCCGACAGCAAGGTACATGTCAATTCCTTTCAAGAAAAGGGTTTCTGGGGCATTTCTTCTCAGAAAAAGAGTCTTTGTGTGTTGGAATTTCATCAGGAACAATCAGGAAATGCAATGTGTATAAGGTAGTGAATAGTGATCTTTAATTTCCGCCCTGGGAAAGTCAAATTGAAATTGTGACACTGCACATGGACAAAACGTGTTTACGTTGCGTTGCATCAAGCTTTAGCCAATTTTTATTTTATTTCTTTAATTGACTTGAAAATTCTCCTTTCGATTTATAAAATAAAGGAGCTTTTATTTCTGCAAAAGTGTACCTGAATAAGTTTTCACTTTTCGGAAATTTAAGGTTAGTTTTTTTATCCCGCTTCATTTTTTGAACCTTGTGGTTCTGTGTAGTTTATTGTAAGTTAGTGAGTGAAATTCAGAAGAAGCTGCAGTTTTTATTATGTTTATATGTTTTTAAGATGTTTGTTTTTATTCTGGAGTGATTTCATTTTTATAAGAGTGAGAAGAGTGTCGTTTTTGATAGAGGAAAAGTTGAAACGTCAGAATTCGACATGATTTGGAAAAAAATCGGGAATTCAGTAACCGGGATTTTTGTCTTATATGTAAATTAAAAATGGTTTCATATATTTTATTATCCTAATTCTGAGTTAAGACCGGGGTTTTCAGTAACGAATTATAAATGCGATTAATAATTGCGGAGGAATTCCTAATTAAAACTAATACACCCTTTCAACTTACATTAATAAAAATGTTTAAAATAAAGTATTTTTCTTTTCCAATTTAGTACAAAATTGAAAATGAAATTTTCCCCTCTCTCAATTCAGAGAAAATTTAAACTAAAATGTCCTTTTTCCCTACTCTATAAAAAACTTAAAACCCAAAAATGTTTTTTTTTCAATTTAAACCAAAATTTCCTTTCTTTCAATTCAATAAAACGGTTATAAATAAAAAAATGTTCTCTTCCAACTCGATAATAACGTTCAAAATAAAAAAAATGATCTTTTCCAATTCAGACAAAAAATGAATAGCAAACATTTCCTCCCTTCAAACTCGGTAAAAATTTTTAAAATAACCAAATTTTCCTCTTCTGAATACAAAAGTGTCCCTGTTCCAATTCAGGAGAACAATTAATAACCAAAATATCCTACCTTTAAAGTAAATAAATATACTTAAATTAAAAAAATATCGCCTTTTCCAACGGAAAATAAAAAATTTCCTTTTGCAATTCACAAAAACAATTAATAACCAAAACTTCACCTCTTCAAACTAGATAAAACCCTTAAAAAACAAAAAAATTTCCTCTTCGAATTAAAAAAATTAAAAATATCTCTTCCAATTCAGAAATTTATTCAGTAACTTAAATTTCCTCCTTTAAATTCCTAAAAATGCAAAAATTAAAAAAGTTTTTCTTTTAACTCGGAGAAAAATTAAATACCAAAATCTCTCCCCTCTTAAAAATAGTTTTTAAATATAAACCTTTTTATATATATAAATACTCTCCAGTTGAAATATTTTAATTTTAAGGTGTTTCGAATAATTAATTACTCAATTATTATTTGTAAATGAAGAGTCAAATGTTGTTAAATCTTAGGAAATTGTTCTTTTTCTTTTAATTACAAATTTTCAAATTGAATAGGTTAAAAATAGAATTCTTTAGAGTGAACCAACATTTGAATAGAATTCGAAATGGAATAAAAGCTTTTAATTGTGAATCAATTGATTTGAAGTTGTTTTAAAATTGAAAAAAGTTTAAAATCTGACAATTCGTGTAATTTTGAACAGATTCGGAATGGGCTTGAAGATTCAATTATTGTTCAATTTTTTCTTTCGGTTTGAAAATAGAAGTACTTTGTTAAACATTCATTTTTTGGTTGAAGATTCATTAGTACTTTTAGTTGAAAATGCATCTTTTTGGTTGAAATTCAATTATTTTCTTGAAATATCATCTTCACGGATTGATAATTAAACTACTTTGATAAAAAATTTATATTTTAGGATTGAAAATTTATGTATATTGTTTAAAATTCGTCTTTTTGGTAGAAAATTAATATTTTTTTAAATTAAAAATGCAACTGCTTGATAAAAAATTAATCTGTTTTTTTAGGGTTCAACGATTTCTTTGAAAATTAAACTTTTTTGGTGAAATTAACTGCTTTTTATTTCAAACTAAACACTTTTTCGGTCAAATGTATAGAACAAAATTTTATTTCTGTAATATCTTTGTAATTAATAATATTTATGAATGAAGTTAGCTGTTGATTTTTTTTCAGCAATTGTGAGCTGTTGAAGATAACCTTCCAATTTCATAAAAACTGCCAAAATATTTTTCAAAATTATGTAGTTTTTTAGCAAATATACATATTCGGTTGATTTTTCAATTATGTGATGAAGAATACTTAACTCTGTTTAATGATGGAAAAATATCACAATTTTCAAAACTAATAAAATGGCGGCGGTTTTTCTGAAAATTAAAAGAATGGATTTTCTCGAAAAGGCCACCTTTAAATTGTTTTACTTTCTTTTATATGTTCTTGATAATATGGATTACATATTCTCATAGTTTGGCTTTTGGTAAACAATTTCTTCCTATTTAAAAAAACATTTTCTAAAAAAATGGTTAATTTTTTCAGAAAGTGGTGCCATGTATTAAAAAAAGTAAAATTGGATTTTTTAAAGAAAATTAATTTCTAAACAACTTTTTCCCTCGATAGTTACCCCTTTCTTCGTTACTTTTTGAAAAAGTTAACCATTTTTGTTCCAAAAATGTTTTTTGAAATAGGAAGAAATTATTTATGAAAATCAATTTTTAAAACTTTCAGAAAAACCGTCGCAATTTTCTCTATTTAGAAAATTTTAGTATATATATATGTGTGTGTTTGTGTGTATATATATGTATATATATATATATATATATATATATTTGGTTAAAAAAACTACATCATTTTGAAAAATATTTTGGCAGTTTTTATGAAATTGTAAGATTATCTTCAACAGGTCACCATTGCTAAACAAAACTTTTTCCCGGTCAAACGATGAAACACGTGTTCCTTTATTTTGAGTGCAGAATAACATACTTTCATGCGAAAATATTTTGACAACCTCATGCAGACCTCATTGCATTATTTGAAATGGAATCAGTGTCTAATTATTTGAAACAATATAATTTTAAATATTCTACTCAAAATATTTTGCAGATGGAGTCCCGACTTCAGCAGCCAAAGATAAAATTAATCAAAGCAAAGAGTACATTAACAGTCGCAGGAGGCTCAAAAATCCCAAAGACCAGTCAGATCAGTTTAGCATCACAAAGTACGAGTATAGCAACGATGTCGAATATAAAAAATGCCGCGAGCACGACAAGCATAAATTCCCGAAACGGTACCGAGAATCATCCTCCGAAGGAGGCAGCAGGATTACTTCGTTCCCAGACTATGTCGACAATTCTTCGACAGAGGCCAACCCAGAAAGCTCCATTGAAGCGGCTAGGAGCGGGCGTCAATGCGATTGAAGCAAAGCGAGCAAATATCACTCAGCGGGTCGCGAAACCTCCAGTTACCACGAATAATGCAAAACCTCCGGCAAAACCGGCAGCCAAGCCAGCGCCGAAAGCAGCGAATAAAATGCCAGCAAAATGGGATCTCAAAGGACGATTAGCGTATACTACGGAGGAACTAACAACCGTTAAAAGCCAAAATAAGGAAATGTCTTCGAAATTTCACGAGATGCAAGAAAATTATCAAAGTCTCCAGGAGAGCGAAAGTCTCAGCAAAGCCAGGGCTGAGGAATTTGAAAAGTCGAATGCAAAATTAAATGAAGATATGACAAGGTTGAAGGCGGAGCTCGATGACTATCTTACCAAGAACGAGGATTTAACGAAAAAGCTTCAGGACATGCAGGAAAAGTATGAAAACGTGTCGGAGTCTTTGAAAGAGTATAAGGAGAGGTGCAGTCGGCAGGAGGAACTTTTGAAGGAACAGAAGGTTAGGCTGGACGATTATGATGGAAATCTTAAATTCGAGAGGGACAGGAATAACAAACTGTCCACGACAAATGAAGATCTGCAAGTTTTGGTGCACAGTATGGACAAAGATCGGAGAATTCTTCATAATACTATGCAAGAAATGAAGGGCAATATTCGGGTGTTCTGTCGGGTGCGACCAGCTATTTCAAAAGAAGCTTCAAAACCGTGAGTTAATTAGTTATTATCACTTTTTGTTTTTAAATTTCCATTTTATTATCCCAGGGTTTCTACGAGTCAGATGCCGTACTTACATTACGAAACGGATTATAGGCTTTTTTTTAAACAATTAAATTTTTTACATAATAGTTGAATTTTTAACCTAAAAAGATAAATTCTCGACAAAAAAGTGTCATAGTTCATATTTCAATCGAAAAATATGAAATTCATACAAAAAAAAATAATAATTTCAAAACCAAAAAGACTCAAGAAAGAAATAAAAGTTGATCTAAATTGTTGAACCTTCAAGTAAAGATATAAATTATCTCTACAAAAATTTAATTTTAAACAAAGAATATGACTTTTCAGCAAAAAATTAATTTCCCACAAAACTGATGCATGTTTATCCAATAAAAATGAAACTTCACACCAAGAAAATTATTTTTTTTTTACCGAAAAGGAGAATTTTCAACTGAATTTGCAGTTAAAATATTAATTTTATTATAAAAAAAGGCTTTTCCGCAATTTTTTGAATTTTTAATTAAAAAAGATTAATGGTCAACAAAATAGTTAACATTTCAACCAGAGAATAATTTTTAACTAAAAATATAAATCTTAAAAAACTGGTTGAATATTAAAGCAAGGAAGATTAATGCTTGACCAAAAAGTTGCATGTCAATTTAAAAAAATGAAATATCTACTAAAACAGATGAATTTTCAAATCAAAAAGATAAATTTTGAAAAAATATTTGAATTTGCTTTAAAGAAGATTTCAGTTAACTTTTCACGTTTAAAAAAATTTTTTTAATTACTTTTTGATGAAACTGTTGAATTCTCTACCAAATAGATGCATTTTTATCCAAGCTTCCTATTTAAGTTTATTTTAAAGCAAGTGTATTTTTATGTACAAAAATAATAATTTAAAAAAAAAATACTTGAGTTTTTATCTAAAAAAGGTCTCAGTTAACTTTTTAAGCTCAAAATATCAATAAAAAAATAAGTTTCTACGAGTAAAAATTGAATTTCCAATCCGAAAAAAATTAAGATAGAAAGAAAAGTTTATCTAAATTGTTGAACTTTGAAGCCAAAATATAAATTTTCAAACAAAAAATTTGACTTTTCAACAAAAAATTAATTTTCCACGAAACTGATGCATTGTTATCCAACAAATGAAAAATTGTGAAATAGCCTTTTTTTATTTTATTGTAGAATTAATATTTTAACTGAAAACGTAACATTTCCATTTTTTTTAAGATTGATCTTTTTTAACTGAAAATTCTCCTTTTTAGTAAAAAAATAATTTTCTTGGTGTCAAAAACACCAAGTTCACACCAAGAAAATTATTTTTTTACTAAAAAGGAGAATTTTCAGTTAAAAAAAATCTTTAAAAAAATGGAAATGTTACGTTTTCAGTTAAACTATTAATTCTACAATAAAATAAAAAAGGCTATTTCACAATTTTTAACATTTACCTAAGTAGTTGAATTTTCAAATAAAAAAGATTAATAGTCAACAAAATAGTCAAACTTTCAAGCAGAGAACAATTTTCAACTAAAAATATAAATCTTTAAAAAATGGTTAAATACTCAAGCAAGGAAGATTAATTTTTGACCAAAAAGTTGCATTTCAATTAAAAAAAAAATGAAGTATCTACTGAAACAGGTGAATTTTTAAAACAAAAAGATAAACTTTGAAAAAAGATTTGAATTTTCTGATGAATATATGAATTTTTATCCAAGTTTCCTATTTGAGTTTATTATAAAGCAGGCACATTTTTATGTAAAAAAATAATAATTAAAAAAACCGTATAATTTTCATCAAAAAAGCCCTCAGTTAATTTTTCAAGCTCAAAATATCAATTTTTTAACAAAGAGTAAGTTTCAACGAATAAAAATTGAATTTTCAATCGAAAAAGACAAAGTTTTCCTACCAAAAAGGATGAATTTTTAACAGTATAGCTGAATTATCTGCTAAATTTGTACTAAAACCGATGAATTTTTAATAAAAAAAACCCATTTTTTTAAAAGTTGAACTTTCATCCTGAAAAGATTGCAGTTTCATCTAAACAGTTGCATTTTCATCCAAAAAAGTTGAAGTTTCTCTTAAAACAGATTCATTTTTTATTTTAAAAAAAATTTTTAACAATTTTTCATCCAGAAAATATTTCAGTTTCTTTTAACACCAAAATTTTACATTTAAACAAAAAGTAAATTTTCTACGAATTAGTTAAATTTCCAACTAAAAAGTATGACTTCAAAAAAATTGTTGTATTTTCAACTAAACATTTGCATTTTTATCTAAGAAAGATATAATTCCTGTTAAAGCAGGTGAATTTTGAAAGGCAAAAGACCAAATTTAAGAAAGAGTAAAATTTTCTATCGAACAGTTCGATTTTTATGTAAGAAGGATGAAATTTCTTCTGAAACAGATAATTTAAATAAAAAAGTTAAATTTTATTCCAAAGAAGATTCCAGTTTATTTTTTAACACAAAAATAAGAATTGCAAACAATAAGCTAATTTTCAGCTAAATAGTTGAATTTTTAACAAAAAAGTAGCATTTTGGTCCAAGAAAAATGAAAAATCTACTAGAACGGGTGAATTTTTAAATCAAAAAGACAAATTAGAAAAAAAGAGTTGAATTTTCATCCAGAAAAGATTTCAGTTCTCTTTTCAACACCAAAATATTACATTCAAACAAAAAGTAATGTTTCTAGGAAATATTTTAATTTTCTACAAAATATTTGCATTTTTATTCATGAATGGTGCAATATTTCTACTAAAAATATGAAATTTTTAATCAAAATGTCACATTTTCTGAAAAGAAATAGTTTTCATCCGAAAAATATTTCAGTTGACTTATCAACAACAAAATATGAATTTTAAACAAAAATTACCTTTTTGCAATTTTTTACAATTTACCTTTTTCAAGATACATCCTCTTTTTCTCGGTGTTTCTCTCAAATCCAACTATTTTTCGTTGAAAGTTTATTCTTTTTAATTGAAAGTCTACTATTATAATTTTGATTAATTAAAAATTCTACTACTTGGTTGAAAATGTAATTTATTTGTTGAAAAATTTTTTTTTTAATTCATCTTTCTTGGTCCAAAATGAAAATACTTGTCTTAAAGTTGAATTACATTGTTAAAAATTCATTGTTTTTGTTGAAGATTACTTCTCTTAATTGAAAATGATTAAACTATTCCATTTTTTATTGAGAATTCATATTTGTTGTTTGGAAATTCAACTACTTGATTGTAAACTGAATGGAATTGTTAATTATTCTATTTATTGGTTGAAGATTTTACTACATATTGGAATAAAATTAACCCTCTTGGTTGAAAATTCATCTTTTTCCTCAAAAATTCAACTATTTGGTTAAAATTTAATTGATTGATCATCATTTTAGTTGAAAATTTCTTTCTTTGGTTAAAAGTTGAACTATTGTGGTAGAAAATCCATATTTTTTTATAAAAATACAACTTTCATGTAATAATAGAATTTTTGCAGAAAAAATTTTTTTCACTATAAAATTTAACAAAAAAGTTAGAAATTAACTTTTTTGTTAAAAATTTGTATTTTTGTCTTAATAACTTTTTTGTATAAAATTCGTCTTTTAGGAATGAAAATTAAAATTTTGTATGATTTTTTGTTACTAAAAAAGCTTTCTTGGTGAAAAATTCTACTCTTGTTCAAAATTCCTTATTTTGGTTTGAAAATTAATCTTTTTTGGTTGAGGATTCAACTAGTTTGTTGAAATTTTGTATTTTTTGGTTTAATTGCACTGTTTTTTATTGAAAAATTAATCATCATGTTTTTAGTTTAAAATTTATCTTTTTGAGTTGAAAACTCGACTATTTGGTCGAAAATTCATGTTTTGTTCAAAATTCATGCATTTTGTTGACAATTCGTATTTTTTGGTAAAATTGATTTCCTTGGTTAAAACTCATTTCTGTGTTTGAAAATTGAACTATTTTGTGCAAGTTTTTTTTTCCTTAAAAATTAATTTTTTACTGGCAGCTTGACTATTCCATTTTTTAATAAAAATTCATCTTTTGGTTCACAATTCATTTTCTTTGGTTGAAAGTTTAAAGATTTTGTTTAAAATTAGTAGTTTTCTTTGTTATTAAAAAGTAATTATTTTAATTATTTTATTTTTGCTTCGAACATTTTTTAATTTTTGGTTAAAAATTCAAATTTTTCGGTGAAAATTTCGTTGTTTTTTTTTTATTGTAAACTCAACATTCTGGATTAAACTATTTTCCTTATTGACTGAAAAATCTGTTTTGGTTGAGAATTCAACTAGTTTGTTGAAAATTCTTTTTTTTTTATTCCACGGTTTTAGACTGACAATTAAAATATTTTTGGTGTAAATATCAACAATTTCAGTTTTAATTGAGAATTAATGTTTTGTTAAAGCTTCGTCTTTTTTGTTGAAAATTGAACTGTTTTGCTGAAAATTCCTTTTTGTTAGTTGAAAATTAATTGTTTTCACATGCAAAATTAATTATTTCATTTTTGGTTAAAAAATGATCTTTTTCAGTTATAAACTCAACTACTTGGTTGAAAATTCATGTATTTTGTTGATAGTGTATTTATTTTGTCGAAATTTTATTTTCTTGTTAATGCTAATTTTTAACTTTAAATTTATCTCTTTGAATTGAAAATTCATGCATTTTGTTGAAAATTCGTGTTTTTGGTCAAATTGATTTCTTTGATTAAAAATGTAACTATTTTGTTTAAAATTCATTTTTAAAAAGGAATTTTTTTATGTACATTAATCTTTTAGCTGAAACTTGATCTATTTGGTTGGAAACTCCTTTCTGTGTTTGAAAATGTAACTATTCTGTGCAAGTTTTATTTTTCCTTAAAACTTAATTTTTCACTGACAGTTTAACTATTCTATTTTCTTTGGTTAAAAGTTTAAAGATTTTGTTTAAAATTATTTGTTTTGTTTGTTATTAAAAAGTAATTATTTGAACTATTTTATGTTTGCTTCAACGTTTTTTAATTTTAAGTTAAAAAGTAATCAGGTTAAAAAGTCGTCTTTTCAGGTTGAAAATACATATTTTTCTGTTAAAAATTCACTTTTTCGGTGAAAATTTCGTTTTTTTTTTTAAATTGTAAACTCAACATTCTGGATGAAACTTTTTGCTTTCTTGACTGAAAAATCTGTTTTGTTGAGATATCAACTAGTTTGTTAAAATATATATTTTTTAATTCCACTGTTTGAGACTGACAATTAAAATATTTTTGGTGTAAATATCAAAAATTTCACTTTTTGTTGAGAATTAATTTTTTTGTTAATGCTTCGTCTTTTTGGTTGAAAATTGAATTATTTGGTTGAAAATTCCTTTTTTTAGTTGAAAATTAATTTTCTTCACATGCAAAAATAATTATTTCATTTTTGGTTCAAAAATTATCTTTTTCAGTTGAAAACTCAACTACATGGTTGAAAATTCATGTATTTTGTTGATAATGTATTTATTTGGTTGAAAATTTATTTCTTTTTCAATGTTAATTTTTTAAATTTAAATTTATCTTTTTTAATTAAAAATTCGTATTTTTTGTTGAAAATTCCGTCTTTTTGGTTGAAAAATCAACTATTTACTTCATAAGAAACAGTAAAATTTGACCAAACCCCCTCGCCCCAAATCGTTTTACGTAATTTGTGGATGACCACTTATGAAATTTTAATGATTATTGTTAATAAAAGTCTTTAAGGGAGTAGGTGCGGTGCGTATAGATGGCGAAAAATTGACCGGAACTTTGGGAATTTTTTTCTCAAAGACTATTCAATATTTTTATTTGACAATTGGACAAGTTCTTGTTTATTATTAAAAAAACCGAAAAAATTGCTCACACAATCATTATAAACAATTAAGAAGTAAGAACACGTTGAAGATAATAACTTTTTTTTCCTCTCGATTTGTGCCGTGTTTTATAGCTGCTGTTTTACTCTAAAACAGATAAGTCACATAAAAATGTCGTCCATAAACTAAATCTAAAATTATTTAAATGTTTTGAAAAAAATGGCAGACTTTTAAAAAAATGTTGGAAAAAGTTTTTCTATTGTTATTGCAAAAAAAATAGTTAAAACATTTTTTTTGCAAAAACATTCTAGTTTATGGATTAGATAATTAAATTTCCTTTAAAATGGTTTTTTTTATGTACGTCCAAAACTCGCTGAATAATCGCTGGCACAAAATCGGAAAATTTAAGAAAACTGTTTTCGAGAAAAAAGCGTTTAAAGTTTGCGGTACATGAAAATAACTCCGAGCGACCTTTACAAAAGTAGCGATAGAATCTATACTGCTTCGAATTTCGCTCTAAAATTTTAACAGCATATTTTTGAAGTGTTGTTCTTTTGATGTACGCGAAAAAAAATCGATTTTTTTAGCCATCTATACGCACCTACCCCCTTAAGATAACGAAAACAACTCTTTTTTTGCATTAACATTATTGATCTCCTAGTTATAAGGCTGTTTTTATACCTGGATAAAAAATTTGTGACGGTCAGAGAAAATTACAAATTGGTCAGGGAAATAGTCAGGTAATTTCGAAATTAAAATTTTGTATCAACCCTCTTACTCTCATCTACATTTTTAAATATTTATTCGATATCCCATTTGTTATTTTAAAAATTCAATTTTAAATAAATATATTTTTTTAAATTTTTATCCAAAAAATTTTTAGAACACATTATTCTTCTCTTGCAGATTATGCTCTATTAATTACCTCGACGAATGCACCATAGACGTTGGACGTGGGGAAGGTGGAGAAATGGGATGTGGTGGTAAAATACGGCAGTCTCGGCAAGAATTCCAATTTGATAAAGTATTCCCTCCCAATGCATCTCAGGAAGACATATTTCAAGAATTGTCGTTACTTGTGCAATCAGCTTTGGATGGCTATAACGTTTGCGTTTTCGCTTATGGTCAAACGGGCTCTGGGAAAACTTATACAATGGAAGGCTTCCCTGGAACGGAAATGGAAGGAATGATACCAAGGACCGTGAGTTTTACTTTTGCGCCACTAGCAGGCCTCAGACTTCCTTTTTAGAGATCGAAAATTGTGTAAAGAGTGTCACAAATTTTAAAAATAGTGCAGAATGGCCGCTGGACCGGAAAACCGGGAAATGACAGTGAATTTATTTCTTGACAGGACATTTGATAAATTTTGAGAGACAAAAAATTCCTCTAAATTCACTCGATTCTACTTAATTCAATGGATTTTTTTCATTATTAAAAATGTTTTTATTTAATTGACTCTGAGTTCTTTTAACTTCACCTTGAATTCCTAGGCATTTCATAAAATGCTACTGAATTCCTTTGAATTTCTCTAAGCTCATTTCAAAGTTAATTAATTCACGGAAGTTTTTTCATGTTTTTAAATTGGTTTTAATTCATTTTATTTCTTGTAATTTATCTTGAATTCGTTCCAATTTTACGGAAATCAATGGAATTTTTTTCTTTTTAAAATTGTTTTGAAGTTTTAGGGTAGTGACTTAACCAGGAAAGCGGAAAAGGACTGGAAATTTAATTTATAAAATGCAAGTTTTTATTATTTTAATAATTTTGTGTCATTCAGAAAAGTAATTTCTACGTTATCTATAGTCGCAAATTTTTTCAGATTGTCTCAGTTTACTCTAATTAATTCATCATTTTTTATTAAATGTTTATTATTTTTCATTAATTTTTTTTCTCTGTGAGATTATTTTCGTTGAAACAATCATTTTCTCATTTTTTCAAAAAATGGATTTATCACGTTTTATTTGCTTTGCTCTTCATTTATCCTGACTTGGACAGGGAATTTTAGAAAATAATTATCGTTTTTAAGTTAGAAAAGCGAGTCCCTCTTCCAAAATTAGTTTAAGGAAAGTAATTCAAATATTTTTGTGCATAGAAATAATATTAAAAAAAAAAATGTTGCTAAATATTTCATAAATCATTTTTTTTTTTGGAATAAAAATTTAATTACTTAGTTGAAAGTTAAAGTCTTTTGTTAAAAACTAATTTTTTGTTAAAGATTCATAATTTTAATTGAAAATTCACCCATGGTTGAAAATGTAATTATTTTATTGAAAATCAATTTTGTTAATTAAAAATTTAACTATTCTAGTAGAAAACTGAATTATTTTTCTGAACATTCTTTTTTTTTTTAGTTAAGAATTAGATTTTTTAAAGAAAATTTAACCATTCTATTGTTGTTTGAGAATGTATATTTTTGGGTGAAAAATCTATATTCCAGTTGAAGACTAATCATTTTAGTTGAAAATTCATCAGTTTGGTTGAAAATCGATCCTTTCTTGTTCAAAATTCAAACATTTGGATACAAATTTTGTCTTTATTAATTAAAAATTTAACTATTTCATTTAAAATTCACCTATTTTGATAAGAATCGCTTTTGATGTAGAAAATTATATTTTTTCTTTGCAAGTTATTATTCTTGTCAAAAAATTATTTTTTTCTGTTAAAAATTCAAGTATTCCAGTTAAATTTTCATCATTTTAGTTCAGAATTAATTTTTTAGGTTGAAAGTCAAATTCCATGGCTAAAAGTTAAACTCTTTTCTTAAATATAAATTTTTTTGCCTGAATATTCTATAATTTGAGTTAAAAATTTATCTCGTTTGTTGAACATTATTTTTTTGACTAAAAATTTAATTATTCAATTTTTTGTTGCAAAATGATCTTCTTTAGTTGAATATTCATCTAGCTGGTCAAAAATTCAACTATTTTCGTTAAATATTCATCATTTTTTAGTTGAAAATTCATCTTTCTGGTTACAAGTTCAACTATTTCAGTTGAAGATCTACAATTTTAGTCGAAAATTTATTTTAAAATGTACCTATTTTTTAGATAGTTTTTTTTTGTGCAAAGTAATTTTTTTACTGAAAATATAACTGATTTCAATGGAATATTCCGGGAATTTGATGAGGCCGGGAAATGACATTGAATTTATTTCTTGACCGGCAATTTTACAAATTTTAGGGAAAAAATGTGTCCATGTTTGACTTCAACAGTTTTTTAAATAATCAATTGAATTTGTATCTTTTTCAATTATGATATTATTCAGTTTACAGTGCGTAATTCGAAAATCTTTCACTTAAAAATTTTCAACTTTTATTTTTAAGCGTACATTTGAAATCGACAATTCTGGGTAAAAAAACGTTTTTAGTTGATCAAATGTGAATATAAATTATAATGATTTTAAAAATTTAATTACACATTAAGGATTAACAAGTGAATCATAATTGATTTTACCAGACGATTCGGAATCAGTTCAAAATGTAACGAATTCCAGATTTTAATGTTAAAAATTAAACTGTTTCAATTGGACATTCTCAGTAATTAAACAATTTTAAATGTCCGATTGAAACTGTATGAGCCATTTTCATTTTGAAAATAACTTCAAAATAATATATTCATAATTAAAGGCTTTTATTACATTTGTAATATTGTTTTAGTTTAAAATTTGAAACTTAAAAATGTGAAATATTTTAATTGGGAAAGAGTTGAAGAGGTATTTAGGAGGTCTGAAAAGATTCAAAATTAATGTAAAATTCGAAATTATTTCAAATAGTTTAAACGAAGTGTCTACGCATACCGAAAAAATCCGGTTATTAGTACCGAAATTTCGGTGCAAACAGCCGAGGATGGCCTAATTTAAAACAAAATATGGATTTTTGCAGATTTCAAACAAAAAATTTGGAAGCTTCTTAATTACGAAATGATTCAAAAAAATGAAAAACGTTTTCATAAGGTGCCTGGGAAAATTAAAAATGACTTAATTTTTCAAAATGAATGTTATGCTAATATTTAAAAAGATGTCAAAAATGAATCAGGAAGATTTTCAGGAAATATTCTTAATTTTTTAAGGGGTTTCAAGTTTTTGAAATAAAATTTTTAAATTTTCTAAGGCTTTTTAAACTTCTTAAAGTGCAAATATTTTAACTTTTAATTTAAGAAGTATTCAGTTTATAACAAAAATGTAATCGTTCAATTTTTAATATTTCTAACTTAAAATTGAGTAAAATGTGTTTCAGCCCAATTTTTATTACTTCAAATTGAAAATTTTTTAGCTTTAGAGTACGAACTTTTTAATTTCATTGGCCGTGAATAATGTTTGCGAGTCGGGAAATGACCGGGAAATTTTTTATTTGATTAACACGGCCCCCCTGATAGTGTAATAACATTTTTCAAGTATTAACAATGCACTTGAATGTTTATTTAGCCTATAAATTAACAAAAGTCTTATTTACATATCAATTGCTTTAATCTTTTCCCTTTATTTTACTTTTCCACTTAAATTTGATCTGAATTAATGGAATACAATAAGAAATATCAAGTTTTGTTTTTATGATCATTATTTTCAGTTAGAGTCTCCTATTCGATTTTTTGTTAAGAACTCATCTTTTCTGGTTAAAAATTCTACTATTTGTTCGAAACTTGAATTATTTTGTTCAGGATTCAACTATTTTGTGGAAGATTCGTCTTTTTGGATTTAAAATTGAACGATTTGAGATTTTTTTCTTTCTTGATTAACGAATTTTGTTTTATTAAAAAATTTAACTATTGTGTTGAACATTCATTATTTGGTTTGAAAATTCATCTCTTTTTGTAGAAATTTATTCTTTTTTTCTGTTAAAAATTCAAGTATCTCAACAAAAAATAAACTGTGGTTGGAAATTAACTTTTTTGATAAAGTCACAATTTTAAGGGTAAAATTCAAGTGTTTTGTAGAAAATTCATAGCTTTGTCGCGAAAATTCAAGAGTTTGGTAGAAAGTTCATCTTTTTTGTAAATCCAGTATTTTGCTGAAAACTCATCTGTAATGTTTAAATCCAAATATTTAATTTTAATTTTAAATCACAAACTTTATTGTTGAATTATCAACTATTATATTTTTCGTAAAAAAATTTCTTTTTAGGTCAAACATTTAACTCCTTGGTTAAAAGTTGAACTAATTTCTCAAAAGTTAATTGTTTTGTTTAAAGATTAATAATTTTAGTTAAATATTTGTTGTTTTCTTTTGGTTAAAAACTACATTTCTAAACTGGAAATTGAACTATTTTGTTGAAAATTAGTCTTTTTGGCTTTAAAATTTAACGATTTGATTGACCTTTTTTTCTTAATTTACCATTTTTTTTCATTCCTAATTATTGTGTTAAACATTAATCTTTTTGGTTTAAAAATTCATATTTTTGGGTTATAAATTCAAGTGTTTTGTAGTATATTCGTATTTCAGGCTCGATAATTTAACTATTTGGTAGAAAATTTTTATTTTTGGGTAGAAAATAAATTTTTTATTAAAAATCAAGTATTTTGTTGAAAATTCATCTTTGTTGGTTAAATCCAACTATTTTTTATTTTAAATTACAATCTTTTTGGTTGAAGGATCAACTATTATATTTTTCGTTCAAAATACTTTTTAGACTGTAAATTCGTTCAAATACTTTTTCAGATTTTCACTTTTTGTTTTTATTTATACTTAAGCTGAAAATTTGTGTTTAAAACTAATTTGTTAACCTTAAAATTGAAACACTTTGTTGAAAATTCATCAATTTGGTAGAAAATTAAACTACTCGGTACATCATAAGACGGCTTTGTAGAAAAAAAATTTTATTATAAATAATTCTCTTTAATGAACACTTATCCACTTTTATTTTTTATTTAATTCAACATGTGAGTTAAAAAATTGAAGAACGAACAAAAAATGTTAACTAAAAATACATTTTTAAAAATTTTGATCAACGTGATACCCCCCTTTTAAACTATTTAATAGAAAATTTATGTAATTTTGTTGTAAAATTGTCTTATTTTTTAGGAAATTAATCTTTTTGGTGGAAAATTCAACTATCGAGTTAAAAATTTATGTATTTTGTTGAAAATTCATCTTTTGTGGTAGAAAATTATTGGTCGTGGTTTAAAATTGAACTATTTGTTTCAAGGTATGTCTATTTTGTTGCGAATGCATCTTTTTTGGTAGTAAATTAATCTTCTTGGTTGAAAATTGATCTATCCGGTTAAAAATTTAGTTATCTGGTTCAAAAGTTATCTGTTTTATTGAAAGCTCATCTTTTTGACTTGAAAATTTCACATTTTGGATGGCATCTTTTTTCCTAATAACTAAAAAATCTTTTTGGGCTTGAAATTCGTATTTATTATTTGAAAATTCATCTCTTGGTAGAAAGTTAATTTTTTTTTGTTAAAAAGTGCAACTGTTTGGACGAAAATTAATCTGGTTTTTCTGACGATTGAACTATTTTTTTTTTATATTCATGCTTTTTAGTTCAACTCAACAATTTTCCATTTGAAATAAAAATCTTTTCTTGTTTAAAATATCAACTAATACTTTTCTTGAAAACTTATCTTATTTGTTTGAAATTAAAAAAAAAACTACTTAATTTATGCACGGCACTTAATCAGCCATTGAGACAATATTCCAGTTTATTGTGATTAGTTTTGATGACGGACATATTATTTTAGCCAATTAGCGAAGAAGTTCTAAAATATTTTTCAATGAAAAATAAATAAATTGTGGCATTAGCGGACAAGTGTCCGAAAATAGTGTTCTCATGTGTAATTTTTTCAAAATAATAAAAAAATATTGTGATCCGAGGCCTGCACTATATAAAATCATTTTGATTTGACAAAGATCTATCTCTTTGTTTCAGGTGAAGCATATTTTCAGTGAGATGAAACAGTTCGAATTGCTCGGCTGGGAATACAGAATCGAAGCGAGCTTCCTTGAAATTTATAATGAGCATATAGTGGATTTATTGGACTCTCAGCCTAAGTTACTAGAGATACGAATGGCTGATAGCAAAGGGAATGACTTGTACGTTAGCAATCTTCAAGTCGAGGAAATCCACAGTCCTGAAGAACTGCACAAATGTCTTCTAATAGCCCAGCAAAATCGAGCAGTAGCCGCCACCCAATCCAATGAGAGGTAATTGATTCAATTTAAATTTATTTGTAATTTTTTTATATCTTTTTTTTTTATTTCTGTTTAACATAACAATTTTATGTGACCGCGAAAAACCGGGAAATGACAGTGAATTTATTTTTTGACGGGGAGTTTGACAAATTTTTAGAAAAGAAATTCTCTCCAAGTTTGATTTCTACAATTTGTTTAATAATCAGTTGAATTTGTATCCTTTTCAATTATGATATCATTCAGTTTACAGTGCGTCATTCGATAATCTTTCACTTACAAATGTTCTATTTTGGATTGTAATTTTTAAGGGTAGATTTTTCATTTAAATAATTTTAAAATACAGTTTAAAAGACTTTAAAAATTAAAAACTATAATGATTTTATTTTAATTCAACTATAAATTAAGGATAAACAAGTGAATAATATTTTATTTGACGAGAGGATTCGGAATCAGTTTAACATTTAAGGATTTACAGATTTTAACTTTAAAAATTAAATTGTTTCAATTGGAATTTTGAAATTCTTAGTGCATTTAAACAAATGTAAACGCCCGATTGGAATTTTATAAACTAATTTCAATCCTAAAATTTGAAATTTTATAATTAAGAAAAATAACAATTGCTGATCCAAATTAATAACATTTTTTTAATGATTTAAAATAATTTCAACGAAGTTTCTACGTATAACAACCAAATTCGGTGATACGTACCTAAATTTTCTTGTAAATAGTGTACTGACTAATTCAAAACAAAATATAGCTTTTTGTAGATTTCGAACAAAAAATACAGAAGCTTTTGAAAGGTTTTAAAATAATAAAAAACATTTTCTGACGATTCCTAGCAAAATTGAAAGTTACTTTTTATTTTGAGGAAATAATTTAAGAGAATATTTAAACAGATTTCCAAAATTTTCAAAAATATTTTCTTTTTTACAGGATTAAAAAAAATTAGGAAGAATTCGAATCATTATAAAAGATATTTAGAAGTTCTGAAAAATTTCAAAAATAATTGAAAATTTGAATAAATGTGAAACAACATGTATATGCTTTAAGACTTTGAAATAAAATTTTGAAGTTTTTAAAGGATTTTTAAAATATTTAACATGAAAATAATGTAACTTTTAATTTAAGAAGTGTTTAGTTTATAACAAAAATTTAATCGTACAACTTTTAATATTTCTAACTAAAAATTGATTAAAATGACTTGCAGCTCAGTTTTAATTACTTTAAATTCAAAATTGTTTAGCTTTATAGCACGAATTTGTTTATTTCATTGATCGTGAAAAAAGTTTGCGAACCGGGAAATGACCGGGGATTTTTTATGTGATTAAAACGGCCACCATGAATAAAAAAACAATAATCTACACACAGCAATGTGAAAATTGTAACCTTTTGTAAAAAATTTTAATTACTTTTAAAATTTCGTAAAAGTGTCTAAAGTCCAGTAATCGCGGGTCGGGGAAAACATGGAAATTATGAAAAAGACCAGAAGCTTTTTTGCCTAGGAAAAATTCAGGGACTCTGTAAAATAACTGGCAAAAATCAGCGAATTTTTAAAATGAGCACTTTAAATAACTGACAAGAATAATAAATTTAAAATGTAAAATTTACAATTCTTTTATTTTTCTTATAAACGATTTTTATTAAAAATGTTATAAGAATATAATTCTTGTCATTAAATATTAATGGTCCGGGAAAAGTCAGAGAACTTTTAAATCAAAGTTTTGCGGCCCCACTGACAATTGAAAATTACAAAAATAATTCTACCAGAAACTATATATAAGTTTTTGCTAGAATTGATTAACTTTTATAAAAATTGACAAGCTATTACAAAGTAAAAAATTACAGTTTCTCGTTCTCTCTTGGTCCCTTGAAATATTTGTGAAATCTTTCTGAGACTTTTGAAATTTTAGTGAAATCTTTTGAAATTTTCTAAAATTCTTTGAAATCTTTGCGCAATCTTTAAAATTTTTGCGACATCTCTTAAATCTTGGTGAAATATTTTGAAAATTTTCGAGATCTTTGTAATCTGTTATAAATTTTTAGGAAATATTTGCAAAATCTTTGACATTGTTGTGGAATCTTTTTAAATTTATTAAAAATTTTCATAATCTTTATAAGATTTTTGAAATTTTTGTGAAATTTTTATATAATTTGTGAAAGCTTTGAAATATACTATAAAATCTTTCTTAAGTTTTTTCGAAATATTTAGAAAATCTTTGAAAACTTCCTGAAATATTTGAAATTTTGGTGAAATCTTTATAAAATCAGTGAGATATTTAAAACAAATCTTTGTAAAATTTTGTGCAATCTTTCTTAAAGTTTTGCGAAATCATTGAAACTTGTGTGAAATATTTTTGAATTTTTTTAAATTTTACAAAATCTTTTTGGAAATCTTGGAAATTGTTGCAAACCTTTGAAATATTTTCGACATTTTTCTGAAATTTTATGTGAATTTTTTCAAATATTTTGAAATCTGAAATCTTTGCGAATTCTCTTAAATCTTGGTGAAATATTTGTAAAATTTTCGAGATCTTTACATCTGTTATAAAATCTTGTTGAAACGTTTGCAAAATCTTTGACACTGTTGTGGAATCTTTAAAAAAAAAATGTTGAAGAATTTTCGAAATGTTTATAAGATCTTTGGAATTTTTGTGAAATTTTTATATAATTTGTGAAAGCTTTTAAATCTATTGTAAAATCTTTCTGAAGTTTTTTCAAAATATTTAAAAAATCTTTGAAAACTTCCAGAAATATTTGAAATTTTCTGATATCCTTTGAAATCTTTAAAAATTTGGAAATCTTTTCGAAATTTCTTCAAATTCTTTCGAAATTTTGTACGCCCTTGGAAATCTTTATAAAATCAGTGAGATATTTAAAACAAATCTTTGTAAAATCTGTAATATCTTTCTTTAAATTTTGCGAAATAATTTAAACTAATGTGAAATATTTCTGAATATTTGGAAATTTTCCAAAATCTTTTGAAATCTTGGAAAATGTTGCAAAACCTTTGAAATATTTTTGCAATTTTTCTGAAATTTTATGTGAATTTTTTTTCAAATTTTATGAAATATTTTGAAATTTTTGCGTAATACCTTAAATCTTTGAAATATGCTGCTTTAAAATTATTATGACACATCTTTGAACCTATAAATATATTATGATATCTTGGGAAGCCCTTTTAAATCAGCATTAATCTTTGAAATCTTGAAATCAGGTCTACACTCAAAATTCGAGTTCTATTTTCAATAAAAACTATCATTTCAAACAGTAGGAATAAGAAAAATGATATAATAAACAAACCCAAAAAATATTTCTGATTTTAGATCTTCAAGGTCGCACTCAGTCGCCCGAATTCGATTGATCGGTAAGCACGCCCGAAAAGACGAAATATCGATAGGAAACCTCAATCTGGTCGATTTAGCCGGGTCTGAGCGATTGAAGGGAGAGGAGGCTGCTCGGACAGCCGAGACAAAAAATATCAACAAATCTCTCTCGAATCTTGGAAACGTGATCCTGGCTCTTTTGAAAAAGCAGGATCACATACCCTACAGAAACTCCAAGCTGACACATCTTTTAATGCCGTCTTTGGGAGGTAATTCCAAGACACTTATGCTTCTCAACATTTCTCCTCTCGACGATTGCTACAACGAAACGCTCAATTCGTTGCGATTCGCCAGTAATGTAAATAATTGTAAAACTGGCACGGTCAAGAGAACAAAAATGACGCTCCAGAACAACTCAACGTCATCATAAATCCGTACACAAACAATTCAACCTGAGCTGATTTCGGACGAAATTAATTTCTAGTGCCTAATGATTCTTCATTTAAAGCCTCGTTTCGAACCAAAAGTCGCGCTTTGCCTAGGATCTTAAGAGATTTTTTAATGATTTATAGACTATCTATAATTTACAACTACCTATAATTTTGTATCGAGTAAGCTATATTGTATAATCAAAGATAGAAGTAAAGACTTTAACTTTAAAATAGGAAAAGACTGACTCGGCAGATGTAGAAATTACTTTTGTTTATTGCTCTCTCTCCTTTTCTCTTTCGTCGGTTATCACTTTAGTTTAATGAGACTGCGCTATTTCCGAAAAGAAGTCTAATATATCTTGAACTGAGAACTCCAACGTCACCATACTGTCTGGATAGCATCTATGAATTCTCCCCTCGATGTAAGTGTACTGCGCTATAAACTCGCTCTGCATTTCACGCCAGACAACCTGGAAAATAAAATTTTAACATTGTTTTCAGCATTTTTATGTAATAGAATTCACATAATATTTTACACTTTTTAGTCTTCTTTTCCGAGCATTACCCAGGCGCGCATCTACAGAATTTTTTATGACTTACCTTCTCTTTTTTCTTCCTCCAGAAAATGGAGAAAAATTATTTAAAATATTAATATTTGAGAGATTGCAAAAGATTATATCGCTTTTCGCGCGGAAATGCTTTATAATTTATTTTACAGTTATTACTTTTGCACTTTAGATTACAATGATGTATTAAAAAAAAAAAAAAATGATGCACAATTTGAAAATGATTTTTTTAACGATTCAATTAAGCTTAAATTCATTATTTTTAAAGCTTCCAATGCACGATCTATTCGGGTCAGATTTCTGCGAAAATTTAAATTAAAAAAAAATGAACAGCTTTTTTTATACAAATTATTAATAAAAGTTTATAGTTCATTCGTAAAATAAAGTAAAAGTGTAATTCATTTAGTTTAAAGAGAAAAAATTTGATATTTTAATTACTGGTCACATTCCTTAAAATAATTAAAAACCCATGGAATTTATTTAAATTCCTTAAAATCTCTGGAGATCAAAAATAGTGTAAATGTTGTCGCCAATTAAAAAAATAGTCATACAATTCTTCAAGTATTAAATATGAACTTCAATATTTATTTTAAAATATGAATCTTTAGTCTATAAATGATCAGAATTCCTATTTATTTATCGCAAGCTTCCCAGTATTCCCCTTTTTTCACATAAATACGAACTGAAGTAATAAAACCCAATAAGATAATTTAACTAGTTTTAGATGAAAGTTCATTCTTTTCGGTTGAAAAGTCTACTATATTAAATTTTTAGTTAAGAATTAATTTTCTGCTTTAAAAATGTTATTATTTGGTTCAAAACTGCATTATTTTTTTAAAATTCAACTATTTTGTTAAAACTTCATAATTCAAAGATTTAATTGACATTTTTTTCTTTCTTGACCACAAATTTTTTTAAATTGAAACTTAAATTATTTTGTTGGAAAATGTATCTCTTTTTTAAGATATTTAATCTCTTTTGGCTAAAATTCATCTGTCTGGTTTAAACTTATTCTATTTTGGTTGAAAATTAAATTTTTTCTTGAAAATTCAACTCTTATAAAAATTCGTACCTTTGTCTCGAAAACGAAAAATTTTGGTAAAAAATGAACTATTTGGTTAAAAACTGATGTGTTTTGTTGAAAATTCAAATATTTGGTTAAAACTTTCTAATTCTTGGGTAAAAATTCAACTGTATTATTGAAAATTTGTCCTTTTGGCTTAAAAATTAAAAGATTTAATTGATATTATTTTCTTTCTTGACTACAAATTTTTTTAAATTGAAACTTCAATTATTTTCGGGTTGGAAAAT
>NC_046662.1:20935618-20946392 GCF_010883055.1 Belonocnema kinseyi | reverse complement strand
AAATACATCTGTCTGGTTTAAACTTATTCTATTTTGGTTGAAAATTAAATTTTTTCTTGAAAATTCAACTCTTATAAAAATTCGTACCTTTGTCTCGAAAACAAAAAATTTTGGTAAAAAATGAACTATTTGGTTAAAAACTGATGTGTTTTGTTGAAAATTCAAATATTTGGTTAAAACTTTATAATTATTGGGTAAAAATTCAACTGTATTATTGAAAATTCGTCCTTTTGGCTTAAAAATTAAAAGATTTAATTGATATTATTTTCTTTCTTGACTACAAATTTTTTTAAATTGAAACTTCAATTATTTTCGGGTTGGAAAATGTATCTCTTTTTTAAGATATTTAATCTCTTTTGGCTAAAATTCATCTGTCTGGTTTAAACTTATTCTATTTCGTTTAAAAATTAAATTTTTTCTTGAAAATTCACATTTTTCATTAAAAATTTAACTCTTTTATAGAAAATTCGTACCATCGTCTCGAAAATGAAATATTTTGGCAAAAAAATGAGCTATTTGGTTAAAAAATTATGTATTTTGTTAAAACTTCATAATTCTTGGGTAAAGATTCAACTGCATTGTTAAAAATTCGTCCTTTTAACTTCAAAATTCAAAGATTTAACTGACATTTTTTTCTATCTTGACTACAAATTTTTTTAAATTGAAACTTTGATTATTTTGTTGGAAAATGTGTCTCTTTTTAAAGATATTTAACCTCTTTTAGCTAAAATGCATCTGTCTTGTTAAAACTTATTCTGTTTGGGTTGAAAATTAAATTCTTTCTTGAAAATTCACATTTTTTTATTGAAATTTCAACTCTTTTATAGAAAATTCGTACCCTCGTCTCGTAAATGAAACATTTTGGTAAAAATGGAATTAAGTATTTGGTTAAAAATTGATGTATTTTGTAGAAAATTGATCTTTTTTGCAAAAAATAAATTTTTTGGTTAAAAAGCAACTTTTTGATTCAAAATTAATCTATATCTTAGATGAGGATTCAAGTTTTTTTTTCAAAATTCGCTTTTTTTAGAGATAACTTTTTCCCAAGTTCATTTCTTTAGTTGATGATTCATATTTGGAGTTGAAAATTCGTTTTTTAATTAATTATTTAAACTGAAAGTTTAACTATTTTTTGAAAAGTCAACTGATTGGTTGTAAATTAACTTTTGTGTTCAAAAATTGATATTCTTGAGTTGAATATTCAACAGTTTTATAGAAAATTCCAACATTTGGTATAAAACTCAACTATATAAATTGCAGAACTGAATATTTCAATCTTATACCAAATGGTGAAATTTTCTATAAAACTGTTCAGTTGTATTTTCAAAACATAGTTGAATTTTCAATTTAAAAAATTAATTACAAAAAAGAATTTTCAACACAAATTATGAATCTTCAACTAAAGAAATGAACTTGAAAAAAAATGCTCACAAAAAAACGAATTTTATACAAAATACTTTAATCATTATCTAAGATATAGATTAATTTTGAATCAAACAGTTTTTTTTTTAACCAAAAAATTTATTTTCTATCAAAAAAGACGAATTTTCAACAAAATACATCAATTTTTAACCATTTTTTTTACCAAAATGTTTCATTTTCGAGACAAAGGTACGAATTTTCTATAAAAGAGTTGAATTTTCAAGAAAAAATTTAATTTTTAACCGAAGCAGAATAAGTTTCAACCAGGCTGATGAATTTTATCCAAAAGAGATTAAATCTCTTAAAAAAAGAGACACATTTTTCAATCCAAAAATAAATTTTCAACAAAATAATTGAAGTTTCAATTTTAAAAAATTTCAATTAAATGTTTAGATTTTCAAGCGAAAAGGACGAATTTTCAACAATACAGTTGATTTTTTACCGAAGAATGATGAAATTTTAACAAAATAGTGGAATTTTCAACAAAATAATGCAATTTTGAACTGCATTGAACTGAATTATAAACTGCAATTATAAATTCAACTATTTTGTAGAATATTCATTTTCCTTTTATTGAAAATTAATTCTCAATAAAAATTTAACCACACCATCTCTTGTTAAAAATTGATCTTTTTTAGTTTTAAAATACAATCTGATTATTTAAAAAAAATTAGAACCAAAATAAATATAAACTAAAAATAAATCCAAAAACATTTGGCCTAACATTACATGTATTGTTTAAAATATTTAATTGAAAATTCGTTGTTTTTTTTTTTTTTTTTGTTGAAAATTTAACTAATTGGTTAAAAATTTATGTATTTTCGTTGAAAATTCGTCTTTTGGTTATATTCAACTGTGTTTTTTTAATTAACATCTTTTTTTTGGTTTAAAAAATAACTATTACATTTTTTGTGGAAAATTAATATTTCCGGGTTGTGAATGCAAATGTTTTGTAGACAATTCATCCATTTGGCTTGAAAATTCAGCAGCCTAGCAGAAAAATATTTTTTTAAATTCAAAATTACTTTTTTCACTAAAAAAATAAATATGTGATGTTTGGTTGAACTGTTTTTTATTTAAAATTAATTTTTTTTTTCTTAAATATCAACTCACATTTTTTTTATCAAAATTAGTATTTTCAATATGAAAATTAAACTGTTTTCTAGCTAATTTGTCTGTCTTGAAAATATTCAACTATTCGATAGAAAATTTAACTGTTTAGTGGTAAATTTATATAATTTGTTGGGAATTCATCGTTTCGGTTGAAAATTTAAATATTTGGTTGGAAATTCAGCTTTTTTGTTAAAAGCTTTTTTTTGCCTCTAATCCGCCATCGAGACAATTTGCAGTAAATTAGCGAAGAATTTAACAAATATTTTTTAAATAAAGATAAACAAAATAGTGGCCTTAACAGATAATTGTCACAAAATAATGTTTTAGTTACATTTTTTTTCTCGAAATATTAGCAAAGTAGTGTCGTCACTCAAAAAAGTGTCAATAGTGTGGATAATCTAAGGTCTGTATTTTTTACGAATAAATAATGATATGTTCCTTTTTTTAACCCGAAGATATTTAAGGAGAAGAGAACATAAGATTTTTTCAAATAAAAAAAAACCTAAGTTCGAAAAAAGTCTCATAAAATTGTTTGAAGAATTAAAAACTATTTGATATAAAATAAATTCAATTTAAAATTAAGTATTCAATATTTAAATTGAATATTAGTCAGGTATGAAAGTTTTAATTTTTATGATTTGGAAAATGATCAGAAATTTGTTTTTATTTTCAGAGGCCACCCTGAAACATTTATATTAAAAATTTGACTGCTAGTATAAAATTGGTTATCAATTTACCTGAAGTAAGTTTTCCTCCTCACATAGGTGCTTTTCCACTTTTCTATAGAGATGCTCGAGTCCTTTTTTCACTTCTCTTGCCGGATATTCTTTTAAAACTTTTTTTAGTTCCTGTTTGCTGAAGGCCATCTGGTAACTTATTTCAGATTCTTTCACACCCGTGCTTACCTTAGCTTGAACTCCTTCAAAGAAGAACTGAAAAAGTTTTTTTTTTTTTTTAATTTACTTTACGAATCGTAGAAGAATATTCCCTTAAATCTTAAACAATAAGTTATTAATTACATTAAGTTTTTCAAGAGGTCTTCCGAAATATTGAACCACGTAAGCTCTAAGTGCATCCTGATATTTCTGCTTCGCCTCTTTGCGCTCGTGATCCAGAACGGAAATTTTTAACTGAGAGAGAAGATCGTACATGTGATGAAAATTTTCTGCAAAGGAATATAAAAATTAAAGATTAAAATATTAAATTAAACAGGGTGCCCATTCAAGTACTGGAAAAAATTCCCTGATAATTCCATGTTTTTTATGGATATAATTTGTCATGGTACGGAACCATTAAAATATTTCGCATTTTCTAAAAATCTACTCGGAATATGCATACAGTTTTGCGAGTTTATTATATATGTTTTTTTCCAGTTTCTAGGAATTCAATTATTATATTTAATTGAGAAAGCTTTAAACAATTGTATTAAATATATTCTTACATATATTAGTAAAATAATAGATTATTTAAATAATTAAATAGTACTAAAAAGATCATTAATCTTTCTTTAATTTGTCTTCCAATTCCTAACTTTTCAAGTAAAAATATTGCATTTTCAACAAGGTAGATGCAATTTTAACCAAACCGTTGAATTTTCAACTAAAAATATCAGTTTTCAATCAAATACTTGAATTTTGAGCTAAAAAAGATTGTTTTTTCAAATAAAAATTAAGTGGTTAGATTTTCAGTTGAAAAAATTAATCTTTCAACAACAGAAAACCTTTTAAGGAAATTGATTAATTTTAAACCAAAAAGATTAATTTTTAACAAAAGAGTTTAACGTTTAATCAAGTAGTTTTATTTAAGAATAAAAAGATGAATTTTTAACTAAAATGATGAATAAATAACTTGAATACATGAATTAAAAAAAAAAAAAGATTAATTTTCTACGGAATTTTTTTTTAAACAAAATACAGGAAATTTCATGTAGATAGTTGAATTTTCAACTAAAAAGAAATTTTCCCAACTAGATATTGGAATTTTGAATTAAAAAATACCTATTTTCAAACAATATTTGAAAAAAGCTGAAATTTCAATTCAAATGAGGAATAAATAACTGGAATATTTGAATGTCCAACAAAAAAGATGAATTTTCAAACGAGATTAATTTTCCACGAAAAAATAATTTTCTAAAAAAATACATGAATTTTTAATCAAATATGAAATACTTCAATTTTTAGGTAAAAAGAATTTTTTAATAAAAGAAAAAAAAAATTCAAGAAAATAATTAAATTTTCCACAAAAGAAATGTGATGTTAATCAAAAAGGTGAATTTTTATTTAAGAAGATTAATTTTCTACAAAAAAAATGTAATAAAATACATGAATTTTCATATAAAACAGACAAACATTTAACCAAAAATGGAATCGTAAAATTTTCAGTTAATTAAATTTTAACAAAAATGAAACGCATTTTTACCAAATTAAATTTTACCAAAAAAAAACACGCATTTTAAATGAAAACATATGAGTTTTCAACGAAAAATTTAATGAATACATTTTTAGATAAAACAATTCATGTTTATCCAAAGACATGAATTTCAAACTAAAATAATTAATCTTCAACTGGAATAATTGAATTTACGAAAAAACACGAATTTTGAACCGAGAAGATTAATTTCTACAAATAACACGAATTTTCAATCAAAACAGATGAGTTTTTGATGAAAAATTGAATGAATAAATTTTCAGTAGCAAAAATTAATGTTCAAACAAATTTTCAACTAAAAAGATGAAAAAAGACAAATTTCCAACTAGATATTGGAACTTTGAATTTAAAAAGACCAATATTTGAAAAAAAATGAAATCTGAATTAAAATGATGAATAAGTAACAGGAATATTTGAATTTTCAACCAAAAAGATGAATTTTTAAACACGATTAATTTTCCACAAAAAAATCATTTTTTAACAAAAGAAAATTAATTTTGAACAAAATAGTTAAAATTTCAACAAAAAAATGACATATTAATCAAAAAGGTGAATTTTTATTTAAGGAGATTAATTTTCTACAAAAGAATTTTTTAAAATTAAATACATGAATTTTCATCTAAAACAGACAAACTTTTAACCAAAAATGGAATAGTAACATTTTCAGTCAATTAATTATTAACAAAATTGTTAGATTTTCAGCCAAAGAGATTAATTTTTAAAAAGCAATTTCAAACACGAAAAATTAATTTCAACCAAAAATTGAATTGTTAAATTTACAAGTTAAAAAATGAGTGTTCTGCCAACCAGATGAATTTTTAACTAAAATGATGATAGAATATTCAAATGGAATATTTAGATTTTCAGCTAAAAAAATTCATCTCCAGTAAAAGCCACGTAATAAAATTTTAATTTGAAAGAAAACATTTTCAAAACAAAATTGAATAGTTAAATTTTTTGTTAATAAAATTTATTTTAAAAAAAGCGAATTTTTAACAAAACAGTTGAATACAGTAATATAAAGCTATTTAAAAAAATTTTTTAAATAAAATGATTAAGTTTGAACCAAGAAAATTAATTTCTACCAAAAAAACACGAATTTTCAATCAAAAGACACCATTTTTCTATGAACAAATTAATAATTAAATTTTTAGTTATATAATTAATATTCATCCAAAGAGATGAATTTTCAACTTTAATGATGGAATATTAAACAAGGGTTGTTAAATTTTCAGTTTAAAAAATAAGTTTTAAAAAATCTTCAAAAAATAGTTAAATTTTCAAACTGTGATGTGTTTTAATTTAAAATTAAGAATCTTTAACTGGAATAGTTCAATTTTAACCTAAAGAGATGAATTTTCAACTAAAATGATTAAACTTTAACTCAAATAATTAAATTTCCAACCAAAAGCATGCATTTTGAACCTTGAAGATTAATTTCTACAGAAAAAAACATTCATTTTAAATAAAAAAGATGATTTTTCAACGAAAAATTGAATACATACTTTTTTAGATAAAACAATTCATGTCCATCCAAAGAGATGAATTTTCAACTAAAATAATTAATCTTTAACTGGAATAATTGAGTTTTCAAACAAAAGCATGAATTTTGAACCGTGAAGATTAATTCCTACCAAAAAAGCACGAATTTTAATTAAAAACATGAGTTTTTAACGAAAAATTGAATGAATAAATTTTTAGTTACCAAAATTAATGTTCACAAAAAAATGAATTTTCATCTCAAACGAAAGAATATTCTACGGGGATAATTACATTTTCAGTTAAAAAAATTAATTTAAACCCCCCAAAAAAACGAATTTTCATATAATATGTAGTTACATTTTCAAACAGTGGTGAATTTTAAATTAGAATGATGAATCTTCGACTGAAATAGTTGAATTTTAAATGAAAAAGATGAATTTTCCACTAAAATAATGAATCTTTAACTAGAATAGTTGAATTTTTATCTAAAAAGATTCATTTTGAACCAAGAAGATTAATTCATACCAAAAAATACGAATTTTCAATCAGAAGAGAATTTTTCAACTAAAAAATGAATAATTAAATTTGTAGTTAAAAAAATTCATTTAAAAAAATCTTCAAAAAATAGTTACATTTTCAAACAGTGATGAAGTTTCAATTAAAAGTTGAGAAAGTTGAATTTTCATCTAAAAAATATCATTTTTCATCGAAAAACTGAATAGTTAAATTTTTAGTTAAATAAAAATGAATGTTTAACGAAAGAGACGAATTTTCAACTAAAATGGTGGGTATTCAATTCGAATAGTTACACTTTCAGTTAAAAAATCAAATTCAAACAACAACAAAAAAACAGGAATTTTCAACAAAAAAAAAGTTAAATATAGTAGTATAAAGCTACTTTTTTAAATCAATGATCATTGTTATTTAAATTTATATTGTAATCTAAAAAAAGTTAAACACGTTTTTAAAAAAAATTCCAGATTTTCCGGGTTTTCCAAGTAGAGTAGTTGCCCTGTTAACAAAGAAAAAGAAAGATGACTAAATGAAGATTTAACACACCCATTTTGATCACTTCTTGTGGAGTTTTATGGTGTTGGACACTGTGAACTATAATTGCTTCAAACATCGTGCCAATTAATTTCGTATACCACTTTTCCAAATCGACTTTCCTGTCCGAATTGCGAAAAATATTTTCCGTGATTCTAGCAAAAGGATCAAAATTTTCCACGTAGGGCAAAATTCCGCATTTGTTTTTTCTGTTTACTTTAGTGTCACGAAGAATTGATTGCTGTTGCACTTGCATGAATTTATCGAAAGCTCGTTTTACTTGAACGAGGGCGGATGCAAAAGTCATTGAGAGAAATGATCCCGTGTCTTGTGCTGACATCACGTGCTGAGAAAGTCGGACCAAGACGTACATGCACCAGCTAAAAAAGTCGAGAATTTATTCAAAAAAAAATTTTTTAACACGGAAATTTGTCGAAAAAACATTTTTTCCGAATTTTTTGTCAAATAAATATACTTACAAACTATCTATCTTGTCCAGGAATGAGATAAAATTGCTTAATTCAGTCTCGAGGGAAGGAAAAATAACAGCCATCGTGGCTCTTACTTCTTCGTTCACTTGCCGCTCTAACTTTTTACTCGTTGATGAACTTACAGATCCTGGACTTACAGCACCGTTGTTTACACTATCACTATCATCGACTTCCGAAACCTGGAAGCATTACCCTCAGGTTCAGTCTTCAAAAATAATTGCCAAGTAGAGTAAAAAAATGATAGAAAATCGAGAATTTCGACTAAATTTCCCCCTATTTAACAAGGTTTACATTAACTTTTGAAGAATTATAAACAGAAATTCAAGAAACTAGATGATATCAATTTCAAATACTTCCTAAACGATTTATTTGCTAATTTTATAGATTTCAAGGACATCATCGACAGCGAAGAAAACGGTAACGATTCAAAAAATAGGGGAATACATTTTTGTAAATAAAATTAATGTTAATACTATATTAAATTCAATTGCAAACGCTTCAAGTTGAATTCTCAACCATAAAGGTGAATTGTTAAACAAGAATATTCATTTTCTATACCCAGAAAGATGAATTTTTAAACAAAAATTAAATTTGTTTTAACAAAGTTCAATTTTTAACCAAATAGTAGAATTTTCAACCAAACAAAATAAATTCTCCACGAAAAATGTAATATTTAATACTTCAACCCAAAAAGATTTTTATTTAAAATAAAAAAAGTCATAAAAAATACGACTTTTCAACAAAATAATTGATTTTCGAAATGTATTAGAAAAAAATTCTAAAAAAAACACTTGAATTTTGATCCCTAAAATATTAATTGTCAACAGAAACGTTAATTTTAAACTAAATATAGTTGAATTTTCAACAACAAAAGCTCATTTTATACAAAATAGTTACACTTTCAACCACAAAGATGAACTTTCTACTAAAATTATGTATTTCCAACCAAAAAATAAATCTTCAAATCAAAAATATTAATTTTTTACGAGACAATTGAATAGTTGATTTTTCAATCAAAAAAGATTTTTCAGTCAAGGAAGGAAAAACATTTCAACTAAATTGTTGAATTTTCAAGTTACAATAACCGATTTTTTACAAAATAGTCGAATTTTCAAACCAAAAATATAAATTTTCAACAACATTTAACCAAAAAAGATGAATTCTCAACCAAAAATATAATACATAGTAGACTTTTTAACCGAAAAGAATTAACTTTCAAAATCTATATGATAAAAATACATTTTTTTTAAATCGAACATAGACACTTTTCAATATAGTTTAAAAAATTTGTTTTGAACCAAACATAAGTGTTTTCAACTAAAAAAATGAATTTTTAACTTAAATAGTTGAATTTTCAAACAAAAAATGCATTTTTACTAAAAAAATATCAATTTTCTACCAAGATTTAAATCATTAAATTTTAAGTTAAAAAAATTAATTCTGAACTAAAGAGATGAATGTTCAACTAAAACTATGGAACATTCAATTGTAATGAGTTAAACTTTCAGTTAAAAAAATCAAATTCCCCACAAAAAAATAACTTAAAAAAAGTTATATTTTCAAGCAAAGTGATGCATTTTAAAATAAAAATGTAAATATTTAACTAGAATAGTTAAATTTTAAACCAGAAAGATGAGTTTATAACGGAAATGATGACTCTTTAACTATAATAATTGAATTTTTTACCAAAAAGATTAATTTTTACCAAAAAAATATGAATTTTCGACTAAAAATGATAATTTTTAAACGGAAAATTGAACAATTAAAATTTTAGATTTTATTTTCTACTAAAATAATCAATTTTTAACTGGAATAATTACATTTTTATTCGAAAAGAAGAATTTTGAAACAAGAAAATTAACCTTTAGAGAAAAAGATCATTTTCTACTAAAAAAAATCTATTTTTTCAACAAAAAAAAAGTGCATTTTTAATTTAAAAAGAAAGACTTTCATCCAAATTGTTGAACTTTGAACTAGAATAGATCAATTTTGAACAAAAAATGGAATAATTAAATTTTTAGTTAGAGGAATTAATTTTCAACCAAACTGATGAATTTTCAAACATAAATATTAATTTTCTACAAAAGTGGCGAATTTTTCACAACGTAGATAAATTGTTAAACAACTAGTTTAATATCTAAATAAAAATATTAATTTTCAACCAAATAGTTGCAGTTTCATCCGAAAAAGATACATTTTCAAACAAAAGCAGACTAATTAATTTTTCTGTTACAAATCTAATTATGAACTTAAAAAAAAAGGATGTTTAGCACAATAATTTAATTTTCCACTGGAATAGTTCGATTTTTAATTTAAAAAATCGATTTTCAACAAATCAGTTATATTTTCAACTAGATATGAATTTTCCATTATAAGTATGAATTCAAAAATTCCCTGTTCCAAGTGAAATTATATTTCTTTATCGAAACCCCCCGTCCTAAAACAAAGACGATAACTCTTTTCTAAAATTCCTTGTTCCAAGTCTGGTAAATGAAGATTAAGCGAATAAATCGTGATAAATCGATTTTTTAAAATGATTGTTTCTGTATATTTGAAATATCATCAATTCAGTTAGTAAAAATTCAGCAATAAATTCTGATTTAATTAGAGTAAAATAAGATAATCTGGAAAATCTGCGACTGTAGATAAAGTAGAATTCAGTTTTATAAATTGAAGAAAATTATTAAAATAATTAAGGGCATGCGACACAGTGAAATTCCTACATTACCAACCTCTTTTTTCTATTGAACAAAATTTTTTTTTGAACCATAGAACTTTTTTTGTAAATCAAA
>NC_046662.1:20927187-20935518 GCF_010883055.1 Belonocnema kinseyi | reverse complement strand
TCATTTACCAAAAAAGTTCTATGGTTCACAAAAAAATTTTGTTCAATGGAAAAAAGAGGTTGGTAATGTAGGAATCCCACTGTGTCGCATGCCCTTAAACCTTGAATTTTAATGCAACCAGAAGTAAATTAGACTATGATCTCTGCCATAGTATAATATTTATATTCAAAACAGAAAACTAATTTAGTTCACAATCCAGCAGGATAATATCAGACTTTTTTTTATAAATAATTTGAAAATATACTTATATTCGAGTACCTTTTGTGAAAAAAAGTACCTTAGAGGGCGCTAGCACAGAACTCAATTGCAAGAATGAGATGCAAAAAGCTTGTTCAGCAAAACACACTGGCTGCAGTTGAGATAGAACGCATTCCAAAACTGAATCCAGCAAGGCTCCGTCTCCTTGTGGAGCCCAAACATCGCCACTTAAAAGAGAAATGGGAGCAGCATTAATTAAATCCTCTGCTTTCGGATCCTTCGCCTTCGATGTGCTTGCTGAAAAAAATATTTAAAAATATACCATGATAAAAAACATGCTAAAAATTCCCTCACCATTCAAGGTTATTTTCAGGTATTTCTTGATTTTTCTAGATACCATTTTGATTTTATTTTTTCAAGTATTAACTAAGGTGGATTTTCAGCGATTCTGATCAGAAAGTTAAGTTTTCAGTAAAAAAGAAAATAATAATTTTCAACCAAAGTGATGAATTTTCAAATAAAAGGATAAATCGTCAAAGAAAAAATAAATAGTTAAATTTTCAGTTTAAAATATAAATAAATAAAATAATAAAAAAATGCAACCAACGTAATGAACTTAAAAAAAAAATGAAGAATCTTAAACTGGAATATAGATGAATTTTAAATCACAAAGATGAATTTTCAAGTGAAATGATGGAATATTCTACTATCACAGTTTAGTTTTCAGTTAAAAAAATTAATTTCAAACAAAACAAAAACGAAATTTCAAAAAAATATTAAATTTTCAAATGTGATTAATTTTTAATTATATAATAATTGAGTTTTCAATAAAAAAGATAAAGTTAAACCAAGAACATTAATTTATTCCAAAAACGCGAAGTTTCGATAAAAAGAGATCATTTTCAACGAAAAATTAAAGAATTAAATTTTTCGTAAAAAAATGTATGTTCATCCAAAGAGATAAGTTTTCAGCTTAAATCATGGAATATTCAAGTGGCATCGTAAAATTTCCAGATAAAAGCAAAATTTCAACAACAAAAAAAGAAACTTCAAAAAAATGTTACACTTTCAAATAGTGATGAATTTTCAACTAAAATCATAAATCTTCGAATACTTGAATTTTAACCCAAAAAGATAAATTTTCATGTAAAATGATTAATCTTTGTCCATAGAATAATTTAAAAGAGATCACAGTTCAACGAAAAATTTAATAATTTAATAATTAAATTAAATTAAATTAAATTATTATGTTTAAAAATCCTCTATTTTGTTAAATCCCTTTTTTGATCGGAAATTCTTCCTTTTTTATTAAAAATTCATCTTTTTCGTTAAAACGTCATTTTTCTTAGTTATAAATTAAGTGTTTTGTTAAAAATTAAACTTCCTCCCGAAAAAAATTCGTCTTTTTGACCTAAAAATTCATCAATTAACTATTCTTGGTTGAAGTTTAATTTTGTTTGTTTGAAAATTCGAATATGTGGTGAGAAATGCAACTGTTTTGTCAAAATTCAATTACTTTGTTAAAAAGTCTTTTTTGTAGAAAATTCAACTGTTTTGTCTTCTTTGATAGAAAATTATTCTTTTGGTTTTGTAGAAATACAATCTTTTTGGGTTGAAAATAAACTTTTTGCTTGAATATTTAACTGTTTTTGTAGAAATTTCTTACTTTTGGAGTGAAACTTTATCTTTCTTGGTTGAAAATGAACTATTATGTAGAAAATGTAACTTTCCGTATTGAAATTCTATAATTTTATTGTTGATAAAAAATATATATTTTTCTGTCAAAAATTCGTCAATTTTTAAATAAAAAATTCATCTTTTTGGTAAAAAGGTCATCATTCATAGTTATAAATAAAGTGTTCTGTTAAAAATTAAATTGCCTTCTAAAAAATTTGTTTTTTGGCCTAAATATTCAACAATTAACTTTTTTTGGTTGAAGTTTTTTTTTAAAGCTATCTTTTTTTATCGAAAATTCAACTGTTTTTTCTTTTCGGATAGAAAATTAATATTCTTTGGTAAAATGTAATCTTTCTGGGTTAAAAATCAACTTTTTTTCTTGAAAATTTATCTTTCTTGGTTGAAAATTAACTATTATATTGAAAATGTAACTTGAATTGAATTTTGAACCAAAAAGATGAATTTTCAAATAAGAAGATGATTTTTCTAAAAAAAAAAAACAACGACTTTTCAATCAAAAAATATAATTTTTCAACGAAAAATTGAATAAATAAATGTTTAGTTAAAAAATGAATGTTTATGCAAAGAAATGGATTTCAAATTTTAAATAAAAAATATGTATTTCCCACTAAAATGGTTCATCTTTCAACTGGCAATTCAACTGACATAGTTTAATTTTCAGTTAAAAAATTATTTTAAAAAAATCTTCAAAAAAATAGATACATTTTCAAACAGCGATGAATTTTTAATCAAAATGATGAATCTTTAACTGGAATATTTAAAACAAAAAAGTTGAATTTTTAACTACAATGATGAATATTTAACTAGAATAATTGAATTTCGAATTAAAAAAGGTAATTTTACAACGAAAAATTGAATAGTTAAATTTTTACTTAAAAAAATTAATGTTCAACCAAAGAGATGAATTTTTAACTAAAAGTATGGTAATTCAATTGGAATAGATATATTTTCAGTTCAAAAATAAACTTCAAACAAACAAAAAATGTCATAGTTATTTAATTTTATATTGCAATCTCAAAGAAAAAGTTAAACATACTCTCGAAAAAAATTCCCCAACATTTTCAGGATTTTCCTGGTATATAAAAATTCCCTGACAATTCCATGCTTTTCAGGTTTTCCAGGTTGGGTAGATAACCTAAACTAGACTTCTGTAAAAACCCTGAAAAATATTTCTCATTAAATATAAATAATATTCTACATTACCATGAGAGCGTTTGCTGATCAATCGACTTTTCGCTTCCTCGAAAAAGAACTTGAAATCCCTTTGATATAATTTACTCATCGTATCGGTGTAAACCTTCGTCAGTTGAACAAAAGCTCTATTATCTAAGGCTCTCAGCAATTTCATTAATTCTGTATAAGGTTCTAATTCTCGCTGAACCGCTTGATGATTCGGAAGTGTTAATTCTGCTGTTATTTGAACTTCCCCGATATCGTTGCCCTATATTGAAATTAGAAAAATAATTATAGACTTCAGAGTCCAAAATGCTTTAAAATCAGGGGAAATAGGTTCATTTTTCACGAAAATAGAGGGATGCATTTTTAAAATAAAATTAATATCGGTACCATATTCATTTCAACATGAAATGCTTTAAATTCCTAACGTTTAAAGTAGACATTTTATCAACAAAATAGATAAATTGGACTATTACTCAATGGCGCTGGAAATTAATTTTTTTTTTCTAAAATTGTTTCTTTAGATTAACCTGTTACCTATTCCGATTTCCGGGATATTTATAAATTTCTAGGACCTACAGAAAATTTTCTAGAAAACAATAAATTTCCAACTAAAGAAGTTAATTCTCAACCAAAAAAACGCGAATCTTCAACCAAACAGTTAAATTTAAACTAGATATGAAATTTCAATTCAAATAATGGCTTTTCAACCAAAAAATGAATGCTTAACAAAGTAATTCAACTCTCAACCAAGTATTTTAATTTTCTAAACAAAAAAATGAATTTTAAAACGAACAAACAAAAAATATTTTTATTTTAACTAAAAAAATTTATTTCATTAAAAAATACGAACTTTAGACAAAAGAGTTGAATTTTTAACCGGAAAACATGAACTTTTAACAACAAAAAAGAGGAATTTTCAACCAAATAATTAAACATGAATTTTAAACCGGAAAGTTCATTTTCAACTAAATAGTTGAATTTTCGACCCCAAAATATGAATTTTTAATAAAAAGTTCTTTTTTAGTCAGATAATTGATTTTCTTATTAAAATAATTAAATTTTTAACTAAATAATAATAATTTATTACCAAAAAGGTAAATTCTTAACCATAATAATAATTATTGCAGACTCTTGAATAAAAATGGCTGACTTTAAAAAAAAGTTATCTTTCAACCTACAGAGATAAATTTTTAACCCAAAAGGACGAATTTTCTACAAAAAAAAGTTTATTTTCAATCCAAAAAGACAACAGCTAAAAATGTTAAATCTACATAAAAAAATGGAATAATTAAAACGTTTGTAAAAAAAATCATTTTGAAACCAAAAAGAAATAAATTTTCAATTAAATATTTAAATTTTTCACTAAGGGGAAGAATTATCAACTAAAGCGATGAATCACCAACCAAAAGAATGAATTTTGAATAAAGCAGTTTAACTCTTAATCTAGTGGTAGTTGAATTTTCAACCTGAAAAAATGCAATTTTAACCCAAAAAAGGAGATTTCCAACAACAACAACAAAATAATTTTCTATCAAATAATTGAATTTTTAACCAAATAGTTGACATTTACCAAAATCATTGAATTTTTCAACCAAATAATACTAATTTGGACCAGAAAAGATGAATTGTTAAGCAACAATATAAGTACAGACTTTTAAACATGAAAAGTCAAATTTTTAACAAAAAAGTTTATTTGCACCTAAAAAGGAACATTTTTAACCCAGAATACGAATTTTCTATAAAACAGTTTAAATTTCAACCAAAAAGTTTATTTTCAATCCAAAAAGATTGCATTTCCACTAAAAAAGTATAATTTCCTATCAAAGAAGACAAAACAGTTCAGCTTTCGACCAAAAAAAAGAAAATTTTTTAACCAAATAATTGAATTTCGGAAAAACAGTTGCATTCCTCACCAAATATTTGAATTTTCAAAAAAAAAAAAAAATAATAAAACTTGAACCAAAAACATTTAATTGTTGAATTTTTAACAAAAAACTATTTATAACAAAGACAGATGACATTTTTTACAAAAAGATTAATTTTTAATACAAATGTTGAATTTTCGACCAAAAAATATGAATTTTTAATCAGCAATAAAATTATAGACTTTTAAATACGGAAGTCACATTTTCAATATGATAATTAATTTTCAACCAAGAAAGATAAATTTTCAAGCCAAAAGGACGCGTTTTTTATAAAATAGTTTAATTTTCAATGAAAAAAGATGATTTTCAAACCAGAAAGATTACATTCTACCAAAGAATATTAATTTTTTATCCGAAAAGAAAAAACTAATAAATTTTCGACCGAAAAGGATTGCTATTTAACCAAATAATTTAAATTTGAACAAAATAGTTTCATTTATCGGCAAACATTTGAATTTTCAACACAATGATCGAATTTTCAAATAAGATAAAAATTAAACTTCAACCAAAAACAGTTAATTGTAGAATTTTTAGGCAAAAAAAAACGAATTTTTGTGGAGGCAGTTTAATTTTTAACAAAAGGTTTTATTTATAACTAAAAATGATGACCTTGTTACCAAAAAGATGAATTTTTAATAAAAAATGACGAATTTTCGACAAAAAGATATGAATTTTTAATCAACAATAAAATTATAGACTTGTAAATGCGGAAACCTACATTTTTAATATAATAATTAATTTTCAACCAAGAAAGATAAATTCTCACTCCAAAAGTAAGAAATTTCTATAAGATAGTTGAATTTTTAAGCAAAAAGTTTATTTTTAAACCAAACGATTGCATTTCCACTAAAAAAGAATAATTTCCTATCAAAGAAGACAAAACAGTTCAGCTTTCGATCAAAAAAGACAATTTTTTAACCAAATAATTGAATTTCGGAAAAACAGTTGCATTCCTCACCAAATATTTGAATTTTCAAAAAAAAAAAATTAATAAAACTTGAACCAAAAACATTTAATTGTTGAATTTTTAACAAAAAACTATTTATAACAAAGACAGATGAGATTTTTTACAAAAAGATTAATTTTTAATACAAATGTTGAATTTTCGACCAAAAAATATGAATTTTTAATCAACAATAAAATTATAGACTTTTAAATACGGAAGTCACATTTTCAATATGATAATTAATTTTCAACCAAGAAAGATAAATTTTCAAGCCAAAAGGACGCGTTTTTTATAAAATAGTTTAATTTTCAATAAAAAAGATGATTTTCAAACCAGAAAGATTACATTCTACCAAAGAATATTAATTTTTTATCCGAAAAGAAAAAACAATTAAATTTTCGACCGAAAAAGATGGCTTTTTAACCAAATAATTTAAATTTGAACAAAATAGTTTCATTTATCGGCAAACATTTGAATTTTCAACACAATGATCGAATTTTCAAATAAAATAAAAATTAAACTTCAACCAAAAACAGTTCATTGTAGAATTTTTAGGCAAAAAAAAACGAATTTTTGAGGAGGCAGTTAAATTTTTAACAAAAGGTTTTATTTGTAACTAAAAATGATGACCTTGTTGCCAAAAAGATGAATTTTTAATAAAAAATGACGAATTTTCGACAAAAAGATATGAATTTTTAATCAACAATAAAATTATAGACTTGTAAATGCGGAAAGTTACATTTTTAATATAATAATTAAATTTCAACCAAGAAAAATAAATTCTCACTCCAAAAGTAAGAAATTTCTATAAAACAGTTGAATTTTTAAGCAAAAAGTTTATTTTTAAATCAAAAAGATTGTATTTCTGCCAAAAAAAAGTTCTATCAAAGAAGACAAAACAGTTGAATTATCGACAAAAAAGATGACTTTTTAACAAAATAATTCAATTTTGACAAAACAGTTGCATTTCTCACCACAAATTTGAATTTTCAAACAAAAAAAATTAAAGTTCAACCAAAAACAGTTAATTGTTGAATTTTCAAGCCAAAAAAAAAAAGAATTTCTCAGGACGCAGTTTAATTTTTAGCGAAACACTTTATTTATAACTAAGAATGTTGAAATTTTTACCAAAAAGATGAATTTTTAATAAAAATAACGCATTTTCGACTTAAAAAATATGCATTTTTCATGGACAATAAAATTATAGACTTTTAAATAAGGAAAGTTACATTTTAATATAATAGTTCATTTTCAACCAAGAAAGATAAATTTTCAATCCTAAAGTAAGAAATTTCTATAAAACAGTTAAATCTTTAGGCAAAAAGTTTATTTTTAAATCAAAAAGATTGTATTTCTGCCAAAAAAAAGTTCTATCAAAGAAGACAAAACAGTTGAATTTTGGACCAAAAAAGACGACTTTTTAACAAAATAATTGAATTTTTACAAACTAGTTGCATTTTTCACCACCTATTTGAATTTTCAAGCTGATGATCTCAACCATGAAAGATAAATTCTCAATCCAAAAGGACGAATTTTCTAAAAAGCAGTTGAATTTTCAAGCCAAACAGACAACTTTTTCAGAAGGCAATTAAATTTTCAACAAAAAACTTTATTTTCAACTAAGAAAGATGCCATTTCTACCAAAAAGATGAATTTATAATAAAAAAGGAAGAATTTCCGACGAAAAAAAAGAGTATTTGACAAAATAGAAGATTTTTTAACATAATAATAAAATATTCAACTAAATAGTATCATTTTTAACCAAAAGAAATAAATTCTGTACCATAAATATAAGAGTAGTCCTTTTTACCAAAAAAAGTTTAATTTTCTTACTAGCATCCATTATTTCAGTTTACATTTAAGGGCATGTGACACAGCTAAATACCTATATTACCGACCTCACTTTTTCAGGTCGCTGAATGTTTTTTTACACCTAAGAACTTTTTTTATAAATACAATATCGAACTGAAACTTTGGAAAATGTATTAGAGTACAATAAAGTACGTTTAGGTACTGCATTTTGGTAGGAACTTCACTGAAAATTATTTTATCTTTTTTCTGAACCTCGACATTTTTTGAACGTTCCACCTTTTTTTATATATAAAATATCGGTCTCAAACTTTGAGAAATGCAAGAGCCGAAAGAAAACTACGTTTAAGTACAAAGCTTAATAATAAAATATGTAAAAAAAAATATTTCAACAATCAATTCCATCGGAATCAGCCGGTAACGTTGTACACGAAAATACGAACCCTGGCGGCCACTTGACGAGGCTCTAGAGGGTTCGTATTTTCGTGTACAACGTTACCGGCTGATGCCGTTGGAATTGATCGTTGAAATATATTTTTTTACATCTTTTATTATTAAGCTTTGTACTTAAACGTA
>NC_046662.1:20909671-20927087 GCF_010883055.1 Belonocnema kinseyi | reverse complement strand
ACCTAAACGTACTTTATTGTACTCTAATAAATCTTCCAAAGTTTCAGCTCGATATTTTATTTACAAAAAAAGTTCTTAGGTTCAAAAAAATATTCAGTGAACCGAAAAAGAGAGGTCGGTAATATAGGTATTTAGCTGTGTCACATGCCCTTACAATATATTTTTTTACATCTTTTATTATTAAGATTTGTACTTAAACGTAGTTTTCTTTCGGCTTTTGCATTTCTCAAAGTTTGAGACCGATATTTTATGTATAAAAAAAGTTCGAACGTTCAAAAAATGTTGAGGTTCAGAAAAAACATGAAATAATTTTCAGTGAAGTTCCTACCAAAATGCAGTACCTAAACGTACTTTATTGTACTCTAATACATTTTCCAAAGTTTCAGCTCGATATTTTATTTATAAAAAAAGTTCTTAGGTTTAAAAAAACATTCAGCGAACTGAAAAAGTGAGGTCGGCAGTATAGGTATTTAGCTGTGTCACATGCCCTTAAGCGAAAAAATGAAAAAAGGAGCAACAAAAGGAATTTTCTCGAAAACAGAAGACAAAAAAATTAATTATATTAGAAAAATTAGTCAGTAGTTAACATACCAAGTGAATAAAGAGATTGTTCAAGTGCCTTGCAACAATCTGCGAGAATTTCGCTTTCATTTTATCAAGACGTCTTCTTTGTTCAACGACGGCACTCAATCTTTCGAGGCCTGGAGGTAGGGGAGCTGTTATCGCCTTCAAAAGAGCTACACCAGCGAGATGAAGCTCTTCTCGATTTCCGGGAAGCTCGGCTTCATCCAGTGTTGTCTGGTGATTTTCGGGAATCTTTAATTGTGTCTGGAAAATTAATTTTTAATCGACAAATTATCAAGAAAATAGATTTTTTTATTATTTCGCTTTATTTTCAAATTCTGTAAGTCATTCAAAATTTCTTACAATTACTGCATCAAGTTGTTCAAGAAGTTGTCTCGCATTGAGATTAGCAGTGTGGATTGCTTGATTTTTTTGACCAACTCTTGCCATAGCTTCTCTAATTCTTCCCAAGGCTTCATCGTAAACACTTAAACGTGCCTCAACCAAGGAAGCTTCTGAAATCGCTGCTTCTATTCCGTTCATTAAAAGCGTAACTTGGGGTTCCGATGCCAAAACCGATTGTATATTTTCCTTTTAAAAATAAATAAATATTGTAATAATAAAATCTTATCTTTTATTTGAAATTATTGGATGAAATTTTTCATTAGATCGAATCAATTTCAAATCAGGCAGGTTTTTTAAAAGGGATTTAGGCAATACGTATTTTTTCTAATTTTCGAAACAAAAATTGTCTACGAGTTTGAAAATGGTCTAAAATTTAAAAAATGGTGATGATTATTCTAAAAATATTAAAAGTCAATTTGTTTAAAAAACCCACATTTATATTGTTTGACAACTTTTCGTTAAATTTGTGATTTCATAAGGAATAAATCTTGTGAGCTTTGTGCTGGCTAAATTATGTTTGTGGAGAGGGGCATTTTTTCCTTCGTAAAAATGCATTTTCATTTTACATTGTACTATATAAAAAAAGTGGCGTAATTAAATGTTCGAATATCTCGCGCTCGCGGTTCAAAACCTGTTGACTTTTGAATAATTCGAAATCGCTCCATTTATTAAATTAGAAATTTAAAAATGAAATCCGCCGCTAACTTTCAATTCATTTAAAACTGGCAATTTAAATTTTTATTATTATGGGATAATACCTCCACCCCCCATAAATCGACCAAGAAGGGACAAATGATTAATTTGCCCCCCTCTAAAATGGAATGATTAAATTTATCGGAGCTTTTAAATTTTTCACAAAAATCTACCTGAAATCTTTGGGGAATCTTTAAAATCTTGGCGAAATAATTTAAATCTATTGAAAATATTTGAAATTTTTGGGAAATTATTTAACTCTTTGTGCAATCTTTGAAATCTATTTGATATATTTGTGAAACTATTCTAATCTTTGAGAAATCTTTCCAAATTTTTGCGAAATATTTGAAATATTCGACAATATTTGTGAAATTAATGAAATCTTTAATAATAATCGAACTCTTTTCGAAATATTTAAAATTTTTGTGAAAATGTTGATATCTTTGTGAAATCCTTAAGAAATCTTTGTTCAATCTTTGAAATCCTTGAGAAATCTTTGGGAAATCATTGAAATATTTGTGAAGCCTTTCTGAAAACTTAAGAAATTTCTGTGAAATCTTTCTAAAATTATTTAAATCTTTGTAAAAAAATTCAAGCCTCTTTGAAATCTTTGGGGAATTATTAAAATCCCTGTGAAATGTTTATGAAATCTGTTTAAAAGCTATAGAAAATTTTTCGACAGATTCAAAATATTTGGTAAGGTTTGTAAATTTTTTTTTAATCTGTGGGAAATCATTGAAATCTTTGTGGAAGCTTTCTGAAAGCTTTGGAAATCCTTGTGAAATTTTTATGAAATCTGTTTAAATGCTTTAGAAAATTTTTTGACTGATTCAAAATATTTGGTAATGTTTGTAAAATTTTTGAAATCTGTGGGAAATTATTGAAATATTTGTGGAAGATTTCTGAAAGCTTTGGAAATCCTTGTGAAATCGTTCCGAAATCAATGAAATTTTTGTGAAATAATTAAAGACTTTGTGATGTCTTTAGGAAATCATTTAAATCCTCGTAAAATCTCTTTGAAAGCTTTGAAAATTTTTGCGACATGTTCAAAATATTTGCTAAAGTTTGTAAAATTATTGAAAGCTTTGGGAAATTATTGAAATCTATCTGAAATCTTTGCGAAATATTTGTAGTCTTTGGGACATCATTAACGTCTATCTGAAATCATTGAAATCTTTGTGAACTAATTAAAGCCTTTGTGAAATCTTTGGTAAATCATTAAAATCATCGTGAAATCTTTATGAAATCTTTGAAATTTTTCTAAAATATTTGGGAAATGATTAAAATCCTTGTTAAATCTTATTGAAAGATTTCGAAAATTTTGCGACATATTCAAAATCTTTGTGAAATCTTAAAAATCTTTGGGAAACTATTATAATCTTTGTGAAATCTTTAGACATTATCGCGAAATATTTGAAATATTCGACAATAATTATGAAATTATTAAAAATCTTTGTGAAATCTTTGTTCAAACTTTGATATTCTTAAGAAACCTTTAGGAAATAATTGAAATCTTTTTGAGATCTTTCTGAAATAATTCAAAGCTTTGTAAAATAATGAAAGTCTTTTTGAAATCTTTGAGAAATTATTGAAATCCTTGTGAAATCTTTGTGAAATCTTGTTGAAAGCTTCGGAAATTATTGCGACAGATTCCAAATATTTGGTAATGTTTGTAAAATTATGGAAATCTGTGGGAAATCATTGAAATTTTTGTTCAAGCTTTCTAACAGTTTTGGAAATCCTTGTGAAATTTTTCTGAAATCATTGCAATTTTTGTCAAATAATTAATGCCTTTGTGAAATCTTTGAGAAATTATTAAAATCCTTGTGAAATATTTTTGAAAGATTTAGAAATTTTTGCGACATATTCAAAATATTTGGTAATGTTTGTAAAATTATTGAAATCTTTGGGAAACCTTTGCGAAATATTTGAAATCTTTGACAAATTATGGAAATCTTTTTAAATATTTGCGAAAAATTAGAAATATTTTTTCAATATTTGATATTTATAAAATTATTGAAATCTTTGTGAAATCATTCAAATCTGTCTGATATATTTGTGAAATTATTTAAGTCTTTGTGAAATCTTCAATAAATCGTTGAACTCTTTTCGAAATATTTCAAATATTTGGTAATATTTGTGACATTATTGAAATCTCTGTGAAATACTTCAGAAATATTTTTTCAATCTTTGAAATCCTTAAAAAATCCTTTGGAAATCATTAAAATCCTTATAAAATATTTGTGGAATCTTTCTAAAAGATCTGGAAATCTTGACAACATATTAAAAATATTTGTTAATGTTTGCAAAATTATTGAAATCTTTAGGGAATCGTTAAAATTTTTGTGAAACATTTATGAAAACATTGAAAATCTTTGTGAAATCTTTCTGAAATGATTCAAATCTTTGTAAAATAATGAAAGTCTTTGTGAAATTATTAAGATCCCAGTAAAATCTTTTTGAAAGCTTTAGAAGTTTATTGACAGATTCAAAATATTTGGTAATGTTTGTAAAATTATTGAAATCTTTGGGAAATCATTGAAATCTTTGTTAAATAATTAAAGTCTTTGTAAAATCTTGGGAAATCATTAAAATCCTCGTGTATTCTTTGTGAAATCTTAATTAAAGCTGTTGAAATCTTTGAAATATTTGGTAATTGAAATCTATCTGAAATCTTTGGGAAGTCATTGAAATCTTTGTGAAGTCTTTGTAAAACCTTTCGAAATATTTCCGAAATATTTGTGAAATTTCATAAATCTTTGTGAAATCATTAATATCTTTGTGAAACCTTTTTTATGTATCTGAGATATTTGCAGAACCGTTGAAATCTTTGTGAAATATTTTTAAAATCATTAAAATCTTTGTGCAATCTTTGAAATTTAACGAAAAATGTTGTGAATTTTTTTTAATTTATCCAATATTTGCGAAATATTTGTGAAATTTGTTAAACCTTTAGAAAATCATTCAAATTTTTGTGAAATTTTGGAAATCTTCGCGAAATATTTTAAATATATTTGAAATATTTGGTAAAATTGGTGATATTATAGAAAACTTTGTGAAAATTGGTGGAAAATCATTGAAGTCTTTGTGAATTCTTTTTAATCTATTTCAACTATTATTCAACTAGTTTCAACTAATATTCAGCTAATATTATAAGACTTTAAGACTTATTTAATGAGATATTGCATAACTTCTAACGGTTTCAAAAGATTTTAAGGAATTTCAAAATATTTCTAGAGACCCCAAAGTGTTTTAAAAGATGTTAAGAATTGTCAAAGTATTTTCAATTATTTCAGGAAATTTTTAATAAGATTTTAAGTTATTTATGAAGATTTTAAAGGATTTTACATAAGTTTAACTACTTGTAAAAGACTACAAGGTATTCAGAGAGATTTTAACGATTTTTTAAAAGTTTTGAATTCTATTCAAAATATTTCAAAGGATATTAAAAACTTTTTAATTTTTTCAAGTGGTCTCAAAATATTTAAAGGGATTTCAAGAGATTTTAAAAGATCCCAAAAAGTTTTGAGAAATTTTTTTTTTCAAATTTCAAAAACATGAAAAAAATATTGTCTGGAAAACTCCCCCTTTTCTATTATTTTCAAAGTTTTTGACCAGTCTTTGCTTAGATACAAAACGCATGCTATCATCTTTATGCGGGTTGACCCATTTTTGAAGCCGGCAGAATTTTCTTTCCTAAAAATATAATTTTGGAATTTTTCTCGTAATTTTTTATCCTAACATTTCTCGCATCTGTCTGCGAGAAAAATTTTAAAAATCATTTGTATGAAAACAATTCTCTTGTCTATAAAAGTACTTTAGTCCGCATAAAAATCACAAGTCGTCTTATTTATGAAATTACAAATTCAATAAAAAATGGACAAAAAATATAAGTGTCGATTTTTTGAGAAAATCAACTTTTAATATTTTTAGAAAAACCGTGGTCGTCTGTTAATTTTGAACCTTTTCAACCTTTTTTCAATCGCATAAATTAGCAACAAAATGTTTGTTAAATAGGAAAAACACGTATCGCTTAATTTTCTCTAAAAAACAACAAATTAAATAACACTTTACCCCGTCTAAAACTGAAAGATCTTTAGAGAGAGTTTCCATAAAAGACTCGGCATTCGAAACCGCATAATCGCAAGATTCCATTAACTTTGCGAGATCGTTTGCTTCCTTATCGGTAATTGGTTGATATTCCATTGGCAAGGTAGATTCTAATAATCCTGTAAATCATATATAAATATTTTAAAAAATAGAAATTTTATTATTGGAAGATCAGAGTGATCATTTTAATCGATGAAAAAATCCCTGTTGTTTCCCCGTTTGCAAAAATTGGTCACGGTCATTGAAATTTAAAAAAAAATGAACTCTTGGAGCTGAAATTTTGTTCATTTGAAACATTGAAAACTAAACTGCAAATTGAAGCACTCAAAATAGACCTCTTCAATTTTAAACTTTTAGAATTCAAGCTTAAAACAATTATAATTAAAAAATCTCAGTATTTTGGTGGAAATTTTATTTATTTTCTTTGTTAAAAATACAACTAGTTGGTTTAACTGCTTTGTTAAAAATTAATTTTTTGGTTCCAGATTCATCATTTTAGTTGAAAATAAATCTGTTTTGTTGGAAATTAATTTATTTTTATTGAAAATTCTTTTTTTCTGGTTTGAAATTTACTTTTGTTAACTGAAAATTTACTATTTTATTTTCGGTTGAAAATTTGTCGTTTTGATACGATTCAACTGTTCTTTATTAAAATGAAAATGGAGAAAATTTTAATTGTTCTTTATTTTATTGATCGCTTTAGTTGAAAAATGATATATTTTGTGAAAAATTCATCCCATTGGTTATAATTTAATTTGTTCAGTTGAATATACATTTTTTAGCTGAATATTAATTTATTTGGTTAGAAATACAACTATTTGGTTGAAAATTCATTTTTTTTTAATTTTAAATTCATTTTGTTCACTAAAATGTAACTGTTCCATGTTTTAATTATTTGAGTACAACATTTTTGGTTGTAATTTCAACTTTTTTATAGAAAATTGTATTTTTAACTTTTGAAAATTTATCTCTAATTAAAATTTTTTTTATTTTGTTCAAGATTCGACTTTTTTTTATCGAAAATCATCTTTTCGATAAAAATTTTAACTTTTTAGTTTAAGATTAATTTTTCTAGTTAAAGATTCCTTATTTAACCATTAATTTCTTTGGTTGAAAATGTGACTATTTGGTTAAAAATGAGCTTTTATGTTGTTTGAAAATTTATTTTTTTAGTTGAAAATGTAACTGTTCCATCTTGGGTTGGAAATGTATATTTTTATTTGAAAAATTAATGTGTTTTGTAGAAAATTCGTCTTTTTGTAGAAAAATAAATTTCATTATTTGAAACTTAAATATTTATTTATTAATTGATAAATAATTAATAATAAAAAATTATTAATTACAACTGTTTCGTTTAAATTCGTTTTTTAGTTTGCTTAGAATTAATTTGTATCACCGGAAGTGTAACTAATTCCAATTTTGGTTAAAATTGATCCTTTTTGGTTAAAAATGAATTCATTTTGTTGAAAATTAAATTAATTTGGTACAAAATTCATATTTCTGGAATGAAAATTCAACTTTTTTGCAGAAAATTCGTCTTTTTCACTTTAAAATTCAACAATTTTGTTGCAAATTAACTTTTTTGTTTGAAAATCATATTTTCTGAGTGAGAAACTCAACTGTTTTGTAGAAAATTAATCTTTGTAGCTTGAAAATTTCACATTTTGGATGATTTTTTTTTCTTTCATTGACTACAATATCATTCTTGAAAATGTATCATTTTAAGTCGAAAATTCATGTATTTTGAATTAAAAATTAATTTCATTAGTTGAAAATTCATCATTTCGGTTGAATATTAATTTCCTTTGTGAAAAATTCTACTATTTGGTTTAAATTCGATTTTTTTTTATCATTATCTTTTTCACTGAAAGCGTAATTATTCTATTTTTGGTTGAAATTTGTTCTTTTTTAGTTGAAAATTAATTTTTTTTTGGTCAAAAATTTAATTATCTCGGTACAAAATTCATATTCTTGTGATCAAAAATCAATTTTTTTGGTATAAATTTCTTCTTTTTGAATTTAAAATTCAACCAGTTTTTTGGAAATCAACTTTTTTGTTCAAAAATCATATTTTCGTTGTAAAAAATTCAACTCTTTTGTAAAAAAAATCGTCTTTGTGGCTGTAAAATTCAACATTACGGATGAATCTTGTTCCTTTATTAACTAAAAAATGTGTCTTGGTTGAAAATTAATTTCATTAGTTGAAAAGTTATCTCTTTGATTAAAAATGTAACTATTTGGTTCAAATTTAATTTTTATGTTGGATGAAAATTAAATTTTTCAGCTGAAAATATAACGGTTCCATTTTGGGTTGACTAAATATCTTTTTTACTTGTAAATTAATGTATTTTGTAAAAAAATTGTCTACTTTGTAGAAAATTAATCCCTTTAGTTGAAAATTAATTTCATTGGTTGAAAATTGAACGAAATGGTTTAAATTCGGTAGTAAAAATTAGGTTTTATCTTCGTTGAAAATTATTTTAGCTGAAAATGTAAATATTCTAATTTGGCTTGAAAACGAATCATATTTAGTCAAAACTTAATGTATTTTTTTGAAAATTCTTCAGTTTCAACTGAAAATACAATTATTGTTGTGAAAAATTCACCCTAAAAATGCAATAATTAATTGGCATGAAAATTAAATTTACCTACCAGCATCAAATTTGATACTCTCATCCAGTGTTCCATCTATCACACACGAGGGATCTATGAGCCACTCCTTAGGTAAATTTTTGAACTCTGGCCTCTGAGAAAGACTAAAAGAGCAGGTGTATAAATTGACGACAAAACTCTGTCTTTCCTGAGCTGTCATGACAGACCATTTGTAAATTTTGTCGATGTGTAGTTCCAGGTCCATCGAATTTCCACTGACACCGTCAACAGTTCGAATATCAGCCAGAGGCCAGGTCTGCTTCTTTTTAAAGACATTCTTGTCACTCTTTTTCACTTGATGCAAAAAGAAGGATCCTGGAGTATCGTTGACAGAAGTCAGACAGAGAAAACTCATTTTCTTTTTCTTATAAGCTTTTCTCACGCTACAAACGGTCAATATTTTTTCATCGTTGGGGGTGAAGATCTCTCTTTGAAGTGTGTGACGTATTGCCGGCATTATGACTCTCTTTTTATACTAAAACAGACGATTCTGGAAATATTTACATATTTATTTTAAAACATTCCTGTTTCTTTCTGGGTTTCAAACATTTGTTCCAGACCCCTCTTTTTCATTTTAAATACAACTAAAACTGCTTGCACAGTTAATTACCTGTTTACTAATCTTAAACCTTTAAATCACTAAAAAATGATTACGTATTATGTATTTATAAAACTCTGAAGAGCACTTAAAAATAATATATTTATGCAACATAACCTATTTTCTTTTTAATAAAGATCGAAAGTAATCGTTTCAGCGATTTTTCAAGAAGTAATCCCCTAAATCATGAGATTTCATCATTAAACTCTAAGAAGTACTCTAAATTATATATTTCAGACAAGATATAAGAAAATAAAATGTTTTTTTAAATTGTTTTTCACAACTTGACATCTGACGTTTCATGATGCCTGAAGCTGCCTGAAGTTGACTGCAGATACTGTTCGATATTCATAGTTCCGCGAAAATTTAAATTTAATAAATGAAAAATCCTTTTTTTTGCAAATTAATCATTACATTTTTAGTTCATTCATAAAACAATGTTTTTTTTTTATTAGCTATTCAGTTTGAAAAAAAATTTTAATATATAAGTTCCTGGTTAGTTTTTCTTGGATCGTTCTAAATTTCACAAATATAGCATTATTGTTTACTGAAAGAAAGTTTCAAAGTGCTTTCAAGTTTTAAAAAGTCTTCTATTTTTTATAACGAAAACTAACAAATGCTATATTTCCAAAGAAAAAATTCAACTGCATTGACGAAATTTTGTCTTTTTGGCTTGAAAGTTTCACAATTTTCATGAATTTTCGTTCTCTTCCTGGACTGAACAATATTTTTTGTTGAAAATATTTAACCATTCTTTTTAAAATTCGTCTTGTGTTATTAAATTCAAGTGTTTTTAATTTGACATTAAAATGTTTTCGGTTTTAAAATTCAACTACTTATGGTTGAAAGTATGATTCAAAATTTATCAACTATTTTGATGAAAATTCTTTTGTTTTATTTTTTGTTGAAAGTTATTTTTATAAAGTGAAAATGTGTTCATCTCAACATCAACTCAACAGTTGTTCATTTTAAATTATAATCATTTTTAGTTAAAATATCATATTTCACATTTTTCATTGATAATTTATCTTTTTTAGTTAAAAATTCAACTAAGTGTACTTGGTAAAGATGTGTTTCTTTTTGTTAAAAATTAATTGACTGAAGATTTAAATATTCCTTTTTTGGTTAAAAAATTACCTTATTTAGTTTAAAATTCATGTCTTTTACTGAAAATGTTTTCAGTAAAATGGATATAATTTTCTTGGTCAAAAATTCATGTTTTCGGCTAAAAAACTATTTTTTGGTAGAAAATTGAACTATTTTGTAAATGTTGTTTTTTTGTTGTTTCAGATTTTATTTATTAATCTTCTTAGTGAAAAATTCATCCTTTTGGTTGAAAAACTATTATCTGGTTGAAAATTTAACTTTTTTTGAAAATTTGTTTTTACTTTGTTTGAACATTGATTTATTAATCTTCTTGTTAAAAAATTTAACCTTTTGGTTCAAAAACTATTTTTTGACCGAAAATTGAACTATTATTTGAAAATTCGTATTTATTTCGTTTAAAAATTGATCTTTTTAAGTTGAAAATTCAACTATTTTGTTAATAATTTGTTATTCTTTGTTTGAAAATTAATTTTTTTCTAACTAAAAATCTAACTATTTTATTGAAAATTTTATTAAAAATTTTCAAAAGTCTTGTTTTAAATTTGTTTTTGTCTTATTGAAATTCTTGCTATTTTGTTGAAAATTGGTTGTTTTTTGTTGTTAAAAATTAGTTTTTTTATCTGAAAATTCAATTATTCAATTTTTTTTGAAAATTGCTTTTTTTCTGTTAACAAATATTTTTTTAACTGGAAATTAAAACTATTTTATTTTTGGTAAAAATGTATCTTTCTTGTAAGAAATTCAAAAACATTTTTGAAAATTCTTGGTACACATTCGTGTCTTTTGGTAGAATGTTATTCTTCCGGTTTGAAGATTTATTTTCTTGGTTGAAAATTTAACTATTTTGTTAAAAAAATGCGTTTCTTTGTTGAAAATTCAATTTTTTTACCAAAAATAAAAATATTCCATTGTTGGTTACAAATTTATTTTGTTTAGTTGAAAATTTATTTCTATATTTGACAGTTTAATTGTTTCGTAGAAAATTAATCTTCTTGTTTTAAAATTAATGTTGTTGGTAACAAAATTGAATTTTTTTCAGAATGTATTTTTTTCAGTTTAAAATTCAACTATATGGTTGAAAAATTATATATTCTGTTTGAAAATTTATATTTTTTGTTAGAAATAATAGTTGAAAATGTAATTCTTTTTTTAAAATTAATTTTGTAATGGTTGAAAAATATTTTTTCAACTAAAAATTTAAGTTTTTCATTTTTGATTGAAAATTCTAACTTTCCCATTTTTGATTAAACACTTTAACTTTTCTATTTCTCATTAAAAAACATATATTTTTAGTTGAAAATGTATTTCTTTCATTGAAAATTGAACTATGTTGCTGCAATTAAATTTTTTTGTTGTTAAAAATTAATTTTGTCAAATAAACATGTAACTTTACCATTTTGGTTGAAAATTTACTTTCTTTAGATGAAAGTTCTTTTTTTCAGCTAAAAATGTAGCTATTTTGTTAAAAATTCGTCTTTGTAGTAGGAAATTAATCTTCTTCTTTGAAAATTCATCTTTTTGGTTGAAAACATAACTTTCTTTTTTAATTCTTTGTTAATCATTGAAATTTTGATTTAAAATTTATCTTTATCAGATGAAAATTCCTTTATTCGAGGAAAAAAAATATTTAAAAAATTATGAAAACACGTATTTTATAACGCTCTTTCAGAGAATAATATGTTACATTTGTGAAATTAAGAACAGCGCAAGAAGAACTGACGAGTAATTAAAATATTATATGTTTTCTTTCCAAACTGAATGAACTACACTTATACCTTGGTTCATGAATAATCTAGAAACTTTTATTGTTAAATTGTATAGAAAAATAACGTTTTCATTTATCCAAGTTGAATTTTCGCTGAACTTTAGCTGTCGATTACTCAATATCGATATTAGAAAATTCGAGAAAAAAATGGAAGACTGATTGAAGCTAACTTCATTCTTCTCCATCTTCAGTCTTCGTCATTTGTGAAAAGGAAAGGCGTGCTTCGTTTTAAAGTAAATAATTATAGTTTTCTCGCAAAAATGGCTTTACACGTTCCAAAGGCCCCTGGCATGTCCCAGATGATGAAGGATGGTGCTCGAGTGAGTATAAAAATGCTTTTAATATCTGTAATGATTTCTTCTTTGCTCGAATTTCATTGTCGCCGGTGAGGTTATATACTTTTAGACAGTGCCATGGTGCCATGCCTCCTTTATTCTTCATGGCCATAAAAGGGCATAATTCGCAAATTTCAGAGTGTTATATTAATCATCCGATTAAATTTTCATGCATTCATTATTTTGTGGTTAGAAAATTACATCGGCATTTATTTTTTGCTCGTATATTGTTTTGTTCATTAATTTTGCCAGCGTTTACAATTTATTAGGATCCACCAAAATCGATTTTCTGTTTTAATTGAGCATAAAATAAAAACAAAATTATTGTATTCGGTGTTTTTATTTCTAATAAACATTCTTATGACTTTAATTAGTTAAATTAGCTTTAGCTTTTTGGAGCAAGTCTTACAAATTGTTCCAAACCTTCATCTCTAATACTTATAAAGTAGAATACAAAATATTTTTGCATAAAACAATAAAATTGAGAATTAAAAGTTTCATATTTTCTTAATTTGAATCCAATTTCAACTTCATAAATTTTATTACATCGTATCTATAAACTTTACAATTATAACTAGCTAAAATAGCCCCCTACATGTTTTATTTTATTTTCATTGTCTAATTATCAAATTAAAATGTTTGATTACATTTAATTTGAATGCATTTGAATGTCAATTGTAAAGTTTTCAATTCGAAATCTTCCTAATTGAAGAAATTTCAAGTGTTAATCATCAAAATTACAGTATTTGTCATTTTAAAATTTTAAACTTGCATAATTTTCAATTGCAAATTTAAAAACAAAAGCTCTTTATTGTTAAAGATCTAAAATTCAACGTTCCAAAATTTTGAAGAGTAATTTCAAATTTAAATCATCAAAATTCTAAAATTTTTATTTGTAAAAATTAAAATGCGTAACATTTTTCAATTTTCAATGTTTATATTTTGCAGGTACGTCTTGTTACAAAATTTTTTTAATAGTTGAATTTGGAAGATTTACAGTCAATAACTCTTTAATTTAAAAAATTTATTAAGTTAAAATTCTTTAATTTTGAAGAGTTGCAATTAAAGATTCTTGAAATTCGAAAATATGGACTTAAATTTCTCAATTTTTAAGATTTATTTTATAAAGGTATGCAGTTTTGAACTTTCAATTTTGAATATTTACAATTGAAAAATGTTCAACTGTAATGTTATATGTATAAAAATTCTTAAATTTGTATGATTTATATTTATAACATCAAAAGCCAAGTTTTGAATGCTACATCTTCCCAATTGTAAAAATTTCAATTGTTCATCAAAATTACGAAAGTTTTAATTATAAAACTTGAAACATGCATCATTTTAAATCAAATTATAACTTTTCAATATTTAAAATTACTTAATTTTAAAGATTTAAAATTCAAAGTTCTATAATTTTCAAGATTTTACCCCGAAAGGGAAATGGCTTAATGGTGTAATAATATTTAAATGTGTACAATTTAGAATATTTTTAAATAGAGGGAATTCAGGTTCATAACAAAATTTATAATATTTTAAGAATTCAGGAATTTCACGAATATTGAAAGATTTAAGAGAAATCAAGGAGTTCAGGATATTCAAAGAAGTGAGGAAATTCAAAATATACAAGGAATTAATAATATCCTAGGAATTCAAAGAATTTCGAAGATTCCACGATTTTAGGCAATTAAGCCAATTGGGCGTGTGGATTCCATAACGTCCTTAGCGCTCGGACTCGCTCTCCCAGTACCCTGTGCCCTGCGTAAACCCGGAAAAATTTCCGAAAATTACCAACTTCGGAAATTCACTGCGCAAAAAATATTACTATATGCGGCTCGATGAGCCGCACAACTTTCATAAAGAAACTTTTTTCATTAAATTGATAGTTGTCACTGAGCAACAATATATAAACAAATAAAGTAAAAATCGGTCATTTCAGCTTTGTGAATTTTTATCTGAAGAAAAACTACAGAAAAAGGCATACCATCAGCTGGAAGTATTGATAGGGTCCTGAAGAAACTCCATAACTGAAAAAATTAGTTTTGTGATTTTTGGGTGCTAATTACAATTTTTTTCAGGTTTTTTTTTAATGCAAATATTTGCCAATTTATAAAATACAACTTAATACTCATAATAAGATACTTAAAAATTTTTTAAAATAATTTATCATTGTTTTCAGAAATTGTCTCTCAGAATAGAGATAGAAAGTTGCGGTTTTTCCAAAACTTTTTAAATTTTGGTCCAATTTTCATATAAACTTAGGTGATACTTAATGCTTGTTAACAAAAATAATTGTTCAAACAATTTATTATTATTGCCAATAACATTCAATTTCAATAAGGCTAGAAAGTTGCGGTTTTTTCTGAACTCTTACATTTTTGTCCACTTTTTACTAAATAATGTAATAGTTAATGCAAGTTAAGAAACATTCTTATTTATAAAATTGTTTATTGTTTATAACTATATTTTCATAGGGTAATGCTAGAAATATGCTTTGACTTTGTAGTTACACCAAAAATAATAAGAAAACCTCAAGCAAAATCAATTTTGAAATAGTATTGTATTGTTTTAAACACATTTCTTTGCTTTTTTTCTAATTAATAAAAAAATTAATTCAAACAAAAAAGCTATCTTACACAAGAGACAGAAATATAGAATGGAATATAATATAGGTGTAGGTGGGGGGACTAGGTCTGTAAATGAATTGTGAAAGTTTTGTTTTGAATTATAATAAGCAGTTTTTTACAAAGCGCAATAGAGAAACTTGGTATTGCAAATATTTCATATTCAGCCCCCCTCCCCTTTATACTTCGGATAATCCCTGGGATCCATGTAGAAAATTTGAAGCATATATTTCAATTATCCGTTTTATTTCAGAAAGAAATATACACAGGAAAGAAAGAGATTGTTTTAAATATGATTATTTATGACGTTCATTCATTACTTTTTCATAACTAAAAAGACAAAGAAAAATTGAACATTTAAAAAACCAACAATTTTCTTGCACTGATCTAAGAGAAGGTAGTTACAAACAATAATAATAATATGTATAAACTTCACTTTTTTTCATTTTTTCAAGAATATATAACTTTAAAATCAAATGAACAATTAAATCTAAAAAGAAATGCTATTTAATTGAAACGAGCAGATGAAAGTTGAACATTTAAGAAGAAACCAGCACGTTTCTTCACTTGCTTAAGAGAAGACAGTTATAAACAATAATAAATTAATTATAGAACTTTTTTTGTTTAATTTACATTGATTATTACGATATTAAGTGAAAAGCGGATAAAAAGTTGAAAATTTCAGAAAAACCCGCAACTTTCCAGAATTATTAAAATTGGATATTATTAACAATAATAATAAATTGTTTAAAAAATTATTTTTGTTAACGATAATTCAGTATCGCCTAAGTTTTATTGAAAATTGGACGAAAAGTGGAAAAGTTTTGAAAAAACCGCAACTTTCCATCTCTATTCTAAGAGAACATTTCTGAAAAAAAATGAGAAATTGTTTAAACAATTTTTGTAAGCATCTAATTATGAGTATGGATTAGTATTTTACATATTGGCAACAATTTGCATTTAAAGAACCTTGAAAAAATACTAATTAACACCCAAAAATCGCAAAACTCATTTTTCAGTTATGGAGTTTTTCCAGGACCCTATAAAACAGACTTATGGTGGTGACATGTTGAAAATAATCCTTTATTCGTATTCCATAGCTCATTGTGAAGAGAAATGTTGACTATCAATACTTCCAGCTGATGGTAAGTCTTTTTCTGTATTTTTTCTTGAGATACAAATTCACAAAGCTGAAATGGCCAATTTTTTCGCTTTATTTGTTTATATATTGTTGCTCAGTAAAAAATTAAAAATCGCAAACGAAAATTCTCTTAAAAATTTAATATTGAACTTTTCGAAAAAAAAACTTAGAAATCGGTTAAAAAATACGACCTGTGGGCGATTATGAACAGTAAATTCCTATTCTAGACGACTGTGGTCTGTACGAGGGCGTCGGTCAATTCGAGTCGAGTGCGCGCGTGGCAATAAAAAATCGCTTACATCTCTTAAACAAAGAGAACGATTTAGATCAAATTTGGTCAAAGTTTTCCATAAACATCAAGGAACAACTTTGCCACTGGAAGTTGTCTGTTTGCAAAACTTCCCTGCAGACTTTTGTCCGTCAAAGTCTGAGGAAACGATTCCTGACAGTAATGATTTGCAATCATTTTTATGTTGCAAATATAAAAAAGAAATCTACTTTTAAAGCATAATTGGCATCAGAAGGGTTTTCTATTTGGAGAAAAAAAACGAGATTATTTCGTCAATCAAAAGCCGAGTTTTCGCGAGTTTAGTTTAAAAAGTCATTGATTTCAGTACAATGAAAATTTTCGGTTTTTAATTTTTAGCAAAAAAAAAAAAAAAAACAACTATGAACTTAATGAAAAAAATTTCTTTATGAAAGTTGTGCGGCTCGTCGAGCCGCATATAATAATATTTTTAGTGCAGTGAATTTCCGAAGTTGGTAATTTTCGGAAATTTTTCAGCGTTTACGCAGGGCACAGGGTACTGGGAGAGCGAGTTCGAGCGTTAAGGGCATGTGACACAGCTAAATACCTATATTACCGACCTCACTTTTTCAGATGATTAAATGTTTTTTTGAACCTAAGCACTTTTTTTGTGAATAAAATATCGAGCTGAAACTTTGAAAAATGTATTAGAGTACAATAAGGTACGTTTAGGTACTGCATTTTGGTAGGAACTTCACTGAAAATTATTTTATTTTTTTTCTGAACCTCGACATTTTTTGAACCTTCCAACTTTTTTATACATAAAATATCGGTCTCAAACTTTGAGAAATGCAAGAGCCGAAAGAAAACTACGTTTATGTACAAATCTTAATAATAAAATATGTAAAAAAAAATATTTCAACAATCAATTCCATCGGAATCAGCCGGTAACGTTGTACACGAAAATACGAACCCTGGCGGCCACTAGATGAGGCTCTAGAGGGTTCGTATTTTCGTGTACAACGTTACCGGCTGATGCCGATGGAATTGATTGTTGAAATATTTTTTTTTACATATTTTATTATTAAGATTTGTACTTAAATGTAGTTTTCTTTCGGCTCTTGCATTTCTCAAAGTTTGAGACCGATATTTTATGTATAAAAAAAGTTGGAACGTTC
>NC_046662.1:20867453-20909571 GCF_010883055.1 Belonocnema kinseyi | reverse complement strand
ATTTTCCAAAGTTTCAGCTCGATATTTTATTTATAAAAAAAGTTCTTAGGTTTAAAAAAACATTCAGTGAACTGAAAAAGTGAGGTCGTTAATATAGGTATTCAGCTGTGTCACATGCCCTTAAGGACGTTATGGAATCCACACGCTCAATTTTTGAGATTTTATAGCATTTATGTAATTTAAGGAACTCAGCGAATTCACGGAATTTAGAATATTCAAGAAATTTGGAAAATTTAAGGAATTTCAGAGCATTGAAAGAGTTCAAAGAATTCTAGGAATTCCATAAATTCAAAATTTTCAAGGAATTCATGGTATTCAAGCAATTGAAGGAATTCAGAATATTTAAGGATTTCAGAGAAGTCAAAAAATTTAGAGAACTTATGAATATTAACGAAATTTAGGATGATTTAGGAATTTAAAGATTTATGGGTAGTTGAGAAAAGAGTTTTTAAGAAATTTAGAGAATCCAGATTTCTCAAGAATTTCAGGGGGTTTAATGCATTCAGGGAATTCGAGTAATTCAGAGAATTTCAGAGCACTAAGGGAATTCCAGGAATTCATTAAATTAAAGGAAATAAGGGATTCAGAATATTCCAGGAATTCTAGGAATTCAGAGAATTTAAAGAATTTCAGGAATTCTGAACATTAATATAATTCAGAAGTCATTGATAAAGGCTTTTTCTTCAATCCAAGTATTTTAAGTCATAAAAAAATGAAATACATATATAACTGAAAAAAGAAAATCAAAGAAACATAATAAGTACGCCAAAAATATTGATTTCCAAATTATTAGTTCCAAATTAATAATTTCCATTTATTGTAGATTATTATTAATTAGTTGAAACAAATGTGTTAGATTACTTTATGAATTTTAAATTTGCAGCCTTTGATATTAGATTGCTAAATATGGAGAAATTTAAAGCTCGTTTTAAAATGTAAGTTTTTTAAAGTCAAGGAATAATGACTAACGAGTTGAACTTTAAAAATTTTTGTTTTTAAAACTATTTTCCAGTACTTTTCTGGGCTTGAAGAAGCAATCTACAGAAGCATAACCGCCTGCAAGCAATTCTCCCAATGCGTTCGCACTGCCTATGGTCCCAATGGAATGAACAAAATGATAATTAACCACCTCGAAAAACTGATTGTCACGAGCGATGCAGCCACAATAATCAAAGAACTCGAAGTCGAACATCCAGCTGCAAAACTGATGGTGATGGCATCCGAGATGCAGGAAGCAGAAGTTGGAGATGGTACCAATTTCGTCGTCATTTTCGCCGGTGCTCTTCTCGAAAATGCTGAAGATCTCCTTCGTTTGGTAAATATACCTTCTACCGGGTGTCTACCTTTCCTGGAAAACCCGGAATTTTCCAGGCATTTTTATATAATCTGAAAAAACCTGGAAATGTCAGGGAATTTTTTCAGGAGTGTGCTTCATTTTTGTTTAATTGCAATATGAAATTGAATAACAATGATTCTAGTTAAAAAATGTTCGTTTTTAATCGAGAATTTAAATCTCTGGTTGAAAATTCTCTCTTGGTTGAAATTAACTGTTTTTGATTTAAAATAAAAATATTTTTATGGTTGAAATTGCTTTCAGAATTCATATTTTTTGTAATGAAAATGTAATAACTTGGTATTAAAAATTAAATTTTGTCGTTGAAAATTAATCTTCTTTGTTTGAAAACTCACAGTTTTAATTAAAAATTCGTCTCTGGTTGCAGAAGTAGCTATTTTATTCATTTTTGTAAATTAATTTTTTTAAACTGAAGATATAATTCTTCCAGTTTAATATTCCATGATTTTAGTAAAAAATTCATCTTTTGTTTCAAAATTAAATTATTCTTATTAAAGATTCAATATTTTAGTTGCAAATTCATCATTTTTATTTTAAATTCGACACTTCCAGTTGAAAATTCATCACTTCCTTTAAAAATGAAACTGTTTTTTTTTAATATTTTTTTTTCTTTTTGTTACCTAAAATTGTAACTATTATAATTGAATATTCCATAATTTTAGTTGAAAATTCATCTCTTTGGTTTAAAATTCAACTCTTTTAGTTAATAATTTATTATTTTGATTGAAACCTAACTTTTTCCACTTAAAAATGTATCATTTTAGTTGAAAATTCATCTTTTGGGTTTAAAATTCGACTATTCCAGGTAAAGCTTTACAATTTTATTTACAAATTCATCTCTGATTGAAACTATAACTGCTTTGTTGAAAATACATTTTTTTAAATGAAAATTTACCTATTAAAGTGGAAAATTGAACTATTTTCTTGAAAATTCGTTAAAAAAATTTTTTTGTGAAGATTTAGATTTTTAACCAAAAAAATTAAATTAGTCTATTTTTGGTTGAAAATGTATCTTTTTTTTTAAGCAACTTCAAATTAATTTTTTAAACTGATAATTTAACTATTCCATTTTTTGTTAAAAATGTATCTTTTCTAGTTCAAAATTCAACCACTTGGATGGAAATTTAACCTTTTCAATTGAAAATCCAATTATCTCGTTGAAAATTCTCGTATTTTGTTATAAAAAATCGATCTTTTTGTATAAAATTATCTTTTTCTCTGAAGGTTAATCTTCTTCTTTAAAAATTCTTCTTTTTAGTTAAAAAATCAAGTATTCCAGTTGAATATTTATCATTTTAGTTAAAAATAAAATAATTCGGTTGAAAGTTAAACTCCTTTGTTAAAAATTAATTTGTTTGTTGAAGGTTTATAGTTACAATAAAAAGTTAATTTCTTTGTTTGAAAAATGACCTATTTGATTGAAATCTTGTTTTTTATTTTGATTTTTTTTGGTTGACAATTATTTTTTCTTTTTAACTGAAAATGTAACTTGAATTTTTTTTGTTTAAAAATGATCATTTTTAGTTGAAAATTCATCATTTTTCATAAAAATGATTCTTCTTTGCATAGATTATTCTTCTTGGTAGAAAATTAATCTTTTTGGTGAAAAATTCAATTATTCTAGTTAATTATTGACAATTTTATTTGAAAATTGATCACTTTATTTGAAAATATAATTTTTTTTTAACTTATTTCATAATTTTAGATGAAAATCGATCTTTTTGGTTGCTTATTATTTTTTTAACTTAAATTTTAATTATTTAAGTTTTGGTTGACAATTGATCTTTTTTGTTTACTAATAATTGATTTTTTTGTTTGAAAATTGAACAATTTCAGTTAAAAATTCATTGTTTTAGTTGAAAACTCTTATGCTCGGTTTAAAATACATTTTTTAAAAACTAAAATTGTTACTATTCCATTTTAGGTTCAAAATGAATATTTTTATTTAAAATTGAACCTTCTTGTTTAAAAACAGTTCATAATTTTATTTGAAAATTTATCACTTTGGTTGAAAATTCAACTTTTTCTTTTAAATCTGTCTTTTGTTGTTTTTGAAAGTTGATATTTTTTATTTAGAAAATGTAGGTGCTTGGTTCAAAATTCATTTATTTTGCAATTTTTTGCTGTTTTGTGTTAAAGGCTGTTTATAATGAACGTTAAGAATAAAAATAAATGCTTACATGTCGCGGAAAATATGAATATGTTACTTTGAATTGACCGGAAAAAATTTTAAAAAACTTCACCGGAAAATGACCGGGAATTTAAAATTGTCCGCTGAATCGCCACTCTGGAAATGTTTGATTAATTTCTGTAAATCTTGACGAAGGATTCTAAGCACACTTAAGTTAAAATAATTCAGATTAAAATTGTTTATTTAACAGTAGTTATTTACAGGTTTAGTTTTTCCTTTCTATTTAGGAAAAAGTTACAATTCTTATTTAATCCTAATGACCAAGGCCTCATTTTATTCTCCGAAGGATTCTCTAAATTTCTGTTTGGGTGGATTTTATTTTTAAAAATTAATTTAGAAATCATACAGTTATTATTGTCATAAACAATGATAGTTTAAATGTTAATTAACACCGCTAAAAGAGAACTGTAGAAAATCCTTCAAAGAATAAAATGAAACCTTCATCATTAGGATTAAATAAGAATTGTAATCTTTCCCTGAAGAGAAAGCAAAAAATAAAACTCTGAATAACTATTGTTAATTGAACAATTTTATCCTTAAAGGGCGCACTTCCGTAAAATTACATAAAGAGCATACTGGGTGTTAAGCACCCAAGGATATTCAAACGTGTGCTGTGTCGACGGTATTGGATAGTTTTTTACACGAATATCGATTAATTATGTTTAATTCATGTAGTTTAAGGAGAAAAAGGTTTCATAACAGTTTTTGAAATTTAAAGCAGTTCAAAAAATTCTTTTTGGAAAAAAATTAAAAAATGGTACTTCTTTCACTCTAAAGTTCATAACTTTTTAAAGTTTTTGATATTTTTACTGAAAATTTTACTTAAATACTTCCGAGATAAGGCGCTTCAAAAATAACATTAGTCTTATAGTGTTCGTTCCAAAAAAGGTATTTATTCGAAAAAATAAAAGCTTCAATTCAATGAAAAATGAAACACCATACTTTGCGTGATTAAACGATTTTATTGATCTTAAACTGCATACAAAAATTATAAAAATCAAAATTATATGAAAATGACATAGAAAAATAGATTTTCATGTCATTTGTTAATTCGGTGCCATATGTTCCATTTTCTTGAATTTGGCACATTTTTTTTTTAAAGCGCAAATAAGTGGCTGGGTCATTTACACCCAGTATGCCCTTTAAGGATTAACTTAAATCCATTTCTTTCTGCAGGGAATCACCACATCCGAAATCGTAGAAGGCTACGAAACCGCTCTGAATAAGGCTCTGGAAATCCTGGCCACACAGGTCGTGCACGAAGTCAAAGACTTCCGTAACGTTGAACAAATAAAATCCGGCATCAGAACGTCGGTGATGAGCAAACAGTACGGCCGGGAAGATCTTCTCGCCGACCTTATTTCTCAAGCCTGCATTTCCTCACTCACGGAAAAATCCAACTTTAATGTCGACAATGTCAGGGTCTGCAAAATCCTTGGTTGTGGAATCCAATCCTCGCAGGTTGTGCAGGGAATGGTTTTCAAGCGAGTTGTCGAAGGTGATGTGACGAAGAAAGCGAACGCAAAAATTGTCGTTTATACTTGTCCGGTGGACATCACTCCCACGGAAACGAAAGGCACTGTGCTAATCAAATCGGCTGATGAGCTTCTGAACTTCTCCCGAGGCGAAGAGTCGATGCTTGAGGCACAGATCAAATCGATTGCCGACAGTGGAGCTGATGTTATTGTTTCTGGAGGCAAATTTGGTGATATGGCGCTTCACTACATCAACAAGTACAACTTGATGGCGGTTCGTCTGCCTAGCAAATTTGATATTAGGAGACTCTGTAAGGCTGTTGGAGCTACGGCACTTACGAAACTGGTGATTATTTATTTACTTTTTTTTTTTTAATTTAGTATTCCAGAAATCCTGGAATTGTCAGGGAATTTTTATGCATCTGGAAAACCTGGAAATATCAAGGAATTCTATTTAAAGTTAGGGAATTTTTTTGAGAAAATGCCTAATTTTTTTTAATTGCAATATTAACCCTTTGCGGCATGGTGGGAATACCGTATTCCCACCTTTTTTCATATCATTTTTTGTGATTTCAGAGTATTTTTTATTGGATTTTACACAGGTTTTTTTTTTAAATTCATGGTCGCATGATGATAGAAAATTGAAATTTTTGTGCGAAGGGTCTACATTTTTAAAATAATTTGTTAATACTTATGAACAAAGATGAAAAAAGCCTTTTTTGTTGAAAAAAATTCATTTTTGAAAAAACTTTTCATTATATTCTTATGAAAATGGTTGCTTAAGGGTTTTTTTGGATCGCTGAATACGAATCTGGACTCAGATTTTGAAAATTCAAAATGGCGGATCCAATATGGCTGCCGAAATTGGGAATATTTTTGGATTTTATCTGAAAATTGGTATACAGGGGTTATTGGGGTCAGTGATCACGAATATGAACTCAGATTTTAGAAATTTAAAATGGTGGATCCAAGCTGGTACCCGAAACTTGGAATATTTTTGTATTTTTTTCTGAAAATTGGTATAAAGAGGTTTTTTGGATCGCTGAATACGAATCTGGACTTAGATTTTGAAAATTCAAAATGACGGATACAATATGGCGGTCAAAATAATAAAGTTTTCCGGATTAAAAAAAAATTAGTGTACAAGGATTTTTGGAGTCACTGATCACGAATCTGAATTTAGATTTTGAAAATTCAGAAAATTGGTACTAATCCATGTTATAGGTGAGTAGGTGTATATTTTTTCAAACCTTAATATTCTAAATATTTGTCATTTTAAATGCAGATTCATGATCAGCGACCCCCTGCCTGTGCCAACTTTCAAAAACAATTTAGAAATATTTTGAATTTTTGCCCGCCATTTTGAATGTCCAAAATCTAAGTTCAAATTCGTGATCAGAGATACCAAAAACCCCTGTAAACCAATTTTCAAAATAAAAAATTCCAAATTTTGGCCGCCATATTGGATTCACAAATTTGAATTTTCTAAATCTGAGTTCAAATTCGTGATCAATGATCCCAAAAACTCCCGTATACCAATTTTCAGAAAAAATAAAAAATATGCCAAATTTTAGCCGCCATATTGGATCCGCCATTTTGAATTTGCGAAATCTGAGTTCAGATTCGTAATCAGCGACCCCAAAAACCCCTATGTACCAATTTTCATGAAAACTCGTTTCCCTGAAAAATGTATGCCGGAAAGGGTTAAATTGAATAAAAAAGATTCCTCACTTGTAAAAGTAAGTTTATATTACTGTATTTAGCTATTTTGTTAAAAATTAATTTTTTTCGGATGAAAATTTAATTATTCCACTTGCAGTTTTGAATATTTTGTTGAAAATTTGATTCTTTTATTTTTTTAACATTAATTTTTTATACTGAAAATTTAACTATTCAATATTTGGTTAAAAATGTTAACTCTTTTAGTAGAAGTTAATCTTCTGAGTTGAAAATTAATCTTTTTGCTGGAAATTTAATTCTAGTTAAATACTCATCGTTTTCGTTGAAAATTCATCAAGGTGTCCAGTGACCTTGAAAACCTGGAACTCTCCTTCAATTTTGTTTAAACCTTGAGTACCTGGAAATCTCCTTGATTTTTTCACGAAAACCTTGAATTTTATTTATTCTTTTTTTTTTTCTTTTAAAACAGTAATTCTATCGAAATGCGAAGAGTAATTTAAATCTTTTAGTCTATTATGAAAGAAACATCTCGTTTAGAAAAAATCTTGCTGCTGAAAATTTTTTTATTCGTCAAGATATAATTTATCTTTTGTTTATTACAGAATAAATCAAGATATTTCAAGGCACTTTATACGGATTTTTCGAGGGGTTGACCCTCGATTTTTGAGTGTACAACAGATTTCAAATCTTACAAAATATTTCTAAAGATTTCAAAAGATTTTAAACATTTCAAAATATTTTAAATATCTTTAAAATTTCATGAAGATTTCACGGAATTTAACGATTTAAAAAAGTCGCGCATGCCAGATTTCAATAAAGATTTCATAAAGATTTTAAAACTTTAAAGATTTAAAGGATTTCAAAGATTTCAAAAAGGGTACAGTACACCAGATTTCAAAGATTTCAAAAATTTGAAACGATTTCAAGAGGTTTTAAAACATTTTAGAAGATTTCAAAATATTTCAAATAATTCAATGATTCCAACGAATACAAAAGATTTTCCAAACAAAGATTCAAGAAAGATTTTATAAACATTTCAAAATATTTCACAAAGATTACAAGGATTTCAAACAAAGATTTTAAAACTTTCAAAAGGTTTTAAATAACTTCGAAATTTTTTAGGAGATGTCAAATGATTTTACAAAATTTTCAAAGATTTCAAACGATTACGAAGATTAAGAAAACATTTCAAAAATATTTCAAAGATTTTATAAAAATTAAAAAAAATTTCACAAGTTTTTCGTAGATTTCAAAGCTTTCAAGGACTTAAAAGATTTCAACAAGTATAGTACAACAGATTTCAAAGATTTAAAAAAATTTCAAATATTTTAAACTATATAAAAATTTTCTATAAGATTTTAAACTTAGAGAAGATTTCACAATTTCTTTAAAGAGTTCATAAGGATTTCAAAAGATTTAAAGAATTTCAAAACATTTAAAAGCTTTTTAATGATTTCAAAATCTTTCAACAAATTTGAGAAGATTTGAAAAGATTTTAATAATTTCAAACGAACAGAAAAGATTTTACAAACAAACATCAAAGATAGAGATCACAAAGATTTCAAAAATTTTAAAGATTTTACAAAAGCTTTGAAAAATGCCAAAAGGTTTCACCGAAATTTCAAGCTTTCACTAAGGTTTTTTTCACAAAGAGTTCAATGATTTCAAAGACATTACAAAGATTTAGAAATATTTCTAAAGATTACACAAAGACATACATTTACATGTATGACAAACGTTTATTTCATTATTTGATGTAAAAAAAGGCGACCTGGAAAATTTTGATCTCTTGACCTGGAAAACCTGGAGAAGACCTTGAATTTTGTTCCTATGAATGGCCAGACATCCTGTTTATGTTTTTGGTTTCAAAGTCAACTATTCCAGTTGAAGATTCATCATTTTATTTGAAAATTCATCACTTTGTTTGAAAATTTAACTAGTTTTTTGAAAATTAGTTTTTTTTTTTTTGAAAATTAGTTCTTTTTGCCGGAAGATGCATCTATTCCAATTGAAAATGACATCATTTTAGTCAAAAATTCAACGATTTGGTTGAAAATTGGTCTTTTTCTAGTTGATAATTCAAATATTCTATTGAAAATTCATGTATTTTGTTGAAAAATCATTGTCGTGGTAGAAAATTTATCTTTTTAGTTAAAAATTCAAGTATTCCAGTTAAATATTCATGATTCTAGTTGAAAATTCATATTTTTGTTTAAAAATAAGACTACTTCGTTCAAAGTTAAATTAAATTTGTTTTAAAATAAATCTGCTTTTTATCGTGGAAAATTTTTTTCAACTGAAAATGTAACTTATATTTTTGGTTGAAACCTGATCTTTTTTTAGTTAAAAATTGAGCTAATTTTTCGAAAATCGATCTTTTTTAGTTAAAAATTGAACTATTTGATTACGAATTAATTTGTTATTTGAAAAAATCACCTTATTTGTAGAAAATTAAACTATTTGGTTAAAAATTCATCTATTTATTTGAAAATTCAATTTTTTACAATTTGTTACATTAATTTTATCCATTTTAAGTATAAGTAGAAAAAATAAAAATTTATTTTAATTATTATTCAAATGCATGGACTTTAGAGACAAATTCAAGAAATTATCAATTATATTTTTAGTATTATTTGAGTATTTAATTAATCTATCCTGCTACAATATTTAAGAATATCTTGTAATATTGATTGAATTCCTAGGGAAAAAATATTTTTTATAATAAAATCGTGAAATTGTATACATACATATTCCGATTCAATTGTTTTAAAATGTGCGAAGTATTTGAATAGCCCCATGCTATGAAAAATTATATCTGGACAAAACTTTAGATACCTAGAAAAAACCTGGAATTGTCAGGGATTTTTTTCCCCGAGATTCAGTGATCGGGATTTTTCACAAATTTTGAAATCCGATGTAAACTGCTCGTACATTATTGTTTATCTGAAATTGTAAATATATATTTTTTTATCAGAGAGAAAGATTTACGATTTAAAATTAAACTGAAAAAACCGTAATTATGATTTGTGACAAACAGAGGTGACAGTCCGTCCAACTTTCTTTTTTATTTAATGCCTCTTTTTTCCCCCTTCAATTTCAAAATTTTAAGAATCATAAATACTGTATGTTGAATTCTCACTTAAAACACTGATTTTTCAACGAAGAGTATTAATTTTTTACCGCAAAAGACGAATTTTCAAATAAAATTATGAATCTTTAACAACTATAAATTTTTAACGAAGTGTATCAACTTTTAACGAAGCAGTTTAATTTTCAACCAAAAAAGACGAATTTTTGTTGAAACAGTTTAATTTTCAAGAATAAAATATGAATTGTCTAAAAAATTAATGTTTAGTCAAATCATTGGTTTTTTTTTTTTACACAAAAAGACGAAGTTTCAACAAATTAGTTACATTTTCAACCGAAGAGATGAATTTTCAACTCAAGTTATTTATCTTCAACAACAAAAATGATTTTTCAAGCCAAAAATACGACTTTTTTACAAAACAGTTAAATTTTCACCAATAAAATTTATAAGGGATTTAAAGCTCTCTAGAAGTGAGGTATTTTATAGGGTTTAAAAGATTTGAAGATATTTGAAATTATTTTTTTGAATAAGCCCTAAATTCTTTGGAATTCTTTTGATTTTTCAGTTTACTTGATGAATTCTTATAAATTAACTGAATATTACTTAATTGAATGGATTAAAAAAAAAAATTTAATTATGGACTTTTAACAAATTATTTTAAGTTATTTAAAAAAATTACAGACATTTTTAACTGATTTGACCAGAAGTGAGGGATTTCTCAGGATTTCAAAGATTAGAAGAGATTTTCAAATCTTTTTGACAATTTTGTTTGGAATGCGCCCTGAATTCTTATTAATTTATTCTGAACTCTTTTAAATACTTTGGAATTCTTATAAATTCTCTCGATTTTACTCAATTCAGTGGATTGAAAAAATGATTTTTTCAATTCATCGTGAAGTTTTGTAAACTCACCTTAAATTCGTAGGCATTTCATCAAATTCTTTTGAATGCCATTTTTTTTAACTCATTTCAGAGTTACTGAATTCAAAGAATTTTTGCATATTTTAAAATTATTTTCAATTAACTTACTGGCTTCTTAAATTTAGCTTAATTTTGTAATGAACTTCATCGAATTCTTCTTAATTCCCTTAAATTATTTGAAAATCCACTCAAAATTTACTGTAATAAATTGCAGTCACTTTTTTTTGTCAAAAATGAGTAGAGTTTCAAAGATTTGAAGTTTTTTAAATTTTTTAATTCACCCTGAATTTTTATTAATATATTCTGAATTCTTTTACATTCTTAGGAATTTTGTTTAATTTAACTTGAATTCGTTTAAATTTACTCAACTCTACTTAATTCAATGGATTTTTTTATTTTCAAATTATTTTCACTTCACTTGACAATTTCTTTTATTCAGCTTGATTTTTTTTTTATTTTCATCGAATTCTTCTCAATTCCCTTTATTTAAATTTGTCATTTAAATATATTTTAATTATTTAATTATTAATTGTGTTTTAATTATTCATTATTATTACTCAAATAAATAGATTTTTTCGATTAAAAAATTTTTTAATTCACTTAAATTCTTCTGAATTGTTTTGTAGTCATTAATCACTTTTTTTTGTTAGAAATTAGTACAGGTTTAAATATTCGAAATTTTGTTTGAAATTCACACTGAAATCATATTAATATACCTTCGATTATTTTAAATTCTCCGGAATTCTTTTGATTTTTTAAAAATTTACTTTAATTCTTCTAAATTTAATAAATTTAATTTAATTGAATATCTTTATATTTTTAAAAGTTTTCATGTAATTGATCCTCAAAACTTTTAACCTCACCTTGAATTCTCAGGCATTTCATCAAACTCCTTTAAATTCCCTTGCACTTTTCTAATCTCATTTAAATATTACTGAATTCAATGAATTTTGTTCATATTTTTAAATTGTTTTCAATTCATTTAGCTTTTTTTAATTCATCTTGAACTTTCATGAATTTCGTCGAATTCTTCTCGTTTCCCCTAAATTCCTCTAAATTCTTTCTAATTTCACGGAAATCAATCGAATTCTTTTGAATTTAATTTGAATGGATTTGACGTCTTATGAATTTATCCTAAATTTATTTTTACCCATTGCCTGTGTTTATAAAAAACAGCAACTTATATTGTATTAATTATGTGTAAAGAATTTTTCTAAATAATTAACTGAAGAGGGTCACCTTTTTCCGAAATTTCTGCAGTAATTGTTGCAAACTCCTGTTAGAAAAAAAAAACAAGAATCCCACGACCAAATTTGGACCACAACGAACAAACAAAAAGAAAACAAAAACTTTAATCCTATTGTAATCTGAAAAATAAAAAAAGAATAAATTAATTTTCGGTCAAAAATAAAAAAGAGGAAAGAAAAATGAGAAAGCAGTCAACCACATCCCCTTCCTTCTTTTTTTCTTTCGTCTTTTTTATTTTTATTATCATCAAATTACAAGAAAATAACATTCAAAATAAAAGAATAAATAAATAAAATTGCATTACCAACGTTTCTGCACTCGTACAGTACCCTTATTTTATTTATTTTTATATTTTTATTTTGACTATTATTTTATTGTAATTTGATGATAATATAAATCAAAAAGGCGAAAGAAAGAAAAAAAGAAGAAAGGGCATATGGTTGGCTCTTTCCTCTTTTTTATTTTTGTCCGAAAATTAATTAATTTTTTTTATTTTTCAGATTACAATAGGATTTAAATTTTGGTTTTTGTTTGTTGTGGTCCAAATTTAATCTTTGGATACGTGTTTTTTTTTTTTTAAATAGGAGTTTGCATCAATTTGATTATTGGACCTTATATAGAATATTTTTAATTTGGATTTTAATCTAATTTAAATTTCTTAAATTTTGCAGTAATTGTTATCTAATTGTATTAATTTGTACTCGTCGCCATAAATTACAAAAAAAAAAATATATATATTTTTTTACTGCAGATCTCGTGGTTCCGCCTGCTGTCGATTAAAGTTTGCCAGAAATTAAATTGTAAATGTCCTTTCTGATTGACAGGCGCCTCCAACTTCAGAAGAACTGGGTTTCGCAAGTACGATTCACATCGACGAGTTGGGAGACACATCCGTCGTTATTTTCAGCCTCGATGGCAAGGACAGTCGCATTAGCACAATTGTCATTCGTGGATCCACCGAAAATTATATGGACGACATTGAACGTGCCATCGATGATGGTGTCAACACCTACAAGGGAATTACTCGTGACGGACGTTTTGTCTCTGGTGGCGGAGCTGTAGAAGTTGAATTGGCCTTCCAAATCGCTGAATTCGCCAATACTCTGCCAGGCCTTGAACAATATGCAGTGCGTAAATTTGCCACGGCTCTTGAAACATTCCCGAAGACTTTGGCGGAGAACAATGGCTGTCAGCCGTCAGAACTTCTCTCGAAACTTTATGCATCCCACAAGGAAGGAAACAAGGCTTATGGTTTCGATTGCAGTGTGAGTTTTTTTATTTTTTATTATTATTGCGAATTTTTTGCCAATAGGAGTTCAATAACTGGGTCATGTTATTTTAAATACTCACAAATACGAACAAGCCTCAAATGTTCTTTAAACAGGGGAAATAGGGTGATTTTTTAAAGAAATTATCAATCAAATAGTTGAATTTTCAAGCAAAATGGACAAATTTTAATGAAAATATTTGAAGTTTTCATTCAATAGTTGAATTTTCAACCAATTGGTCGAATTGTTAAACAAAAAGATTTAAAAACATTTGCACTTTGAACCAAATAGTTGAATTTTCGAAACAAGAAGGCACAAATATTTAACAAAGTGGTTAAATTATTAACGAAAATGATAAAATTTCAATAAAAGAAATGCTTTTTTTTTAACAAAGAAGTTCAAATTTCAATCAAATAGTTGATTTTTCAATAAAATAAATGGTTGAACTATAGAAAATAGTTGAATATAACCATAAATTGTAACCAAAAAAGATCAAATTTCTACTAAAAAATATCTTTTTAACGTCTATAAAATAGTTGAATTTTGTACTAAAAATATTAATTTTCAACCAAAAATTGCATTTTTAACCAAGTTGTTGAATTTAATTTTAAAATAGAAATTTGAACAAAACAGATGAATTTTCGAGCAATAGATAACTTTTTAACAAAATAGTTTAACTTTAATAAAATACTTACATTTTCAACTAAATTGATGAATCTTCAAGAAATAAAATTAAGTTTTAACAAAGAAATTCAAATGTGAACCAAGTAGTGGAATTTTCAATAAAAATATGAATTCTTAACGCAAAATATAATAGTTAATATTTCAACTAAAAAAGACAAATTTTCAACAAAATAGTTGAATTCTCAATCAAAACAGATTAATTTTTAACCAGACACTTTTAACCAAAGAATGTAAAATTTCTACCGAAATACATGCGTTTTCAACCAAGAAATATTTTTCATTCAAGGGAGAAAAAACATATTAAATTTTTAAGCCAAAAAGGCGAATTTTTGTATGAAACAGTTAAATTTTCTATCCGAAAATATGAATTTTTCACCAAAAGTTGATTTTTAACCAAATAGTTGATTTTTCTACCAAACTAATAGAATTTTCAACGCAAAATACGAATGTTTAGCAAAACCTTTGAATTTTTAAGCCAAAAAGACGATTTTTCTACATAAAAAAAGATGAATTTCCAATCCGAAAATATGAGTTTCCAACAAAAAATTAATTTTTATCCAAATAGTTGAAATTCACACATAAAACTAGCACCTCTCTAAACAAAATGGAAGTTACATTAGCAATTATAAAAATATATTATCCAACAAAAAAATAATGATTTTGTAACCAAAAACGATTTTTTGACAAAACAGTTAAATTTTTAGTTTAAATAATAAATTTTTAACAACAAAAACAATTTCCAACTAAAATTATGAGTTAACTACAAAATTGTAACTGTAATAGTTGAGTTTTCGACATAAAAGTTAAATTTTTAGTTAAAATAATTAATTTTCAACAACAAAAAATAAACGAATTTTCAACTAAAGTTATGTAAATTCAACAAGAAAAAAAATAGTTTTTAACAAAGTAGTTAAACTTTTAACCAAGTAGTTAAATTTCAAACCAAAGAAGATGAATCCGTAATGAAAAATGTAATAGATAAACTTTCATTAAACAAACAAAAGAAAAAGAATTTTCGACGAAAAAAAAGTAAATCTTTAACAAAAATTGAAAGCCATCAATTTTTCACCTAAAATTGGATTATTTCAATTTTCAGTAGAGAAAAATAATTTTCAACTTTAAAAAAATGCAAAAAATGGTTAAATCTTCAACCAAATAGTCGAATTTTTAATCAAAATAGGTGAATTCTGGACCAAAAGTATAATAGCCGACTTTTAAATTAAAAGAAATTAAGTTTCAACGAAAATTAGTTGGATTTTCTTTTTGGGTTCTACTAATTCAGTTCGCATTTAAGAGAAAAAGGAAAAGTTTCCTGAAAAACGGTGGGAAAGAGGAACTCTTTAAAAACTAGTATCGAGGCAAATATTAAAACAAGGGAAAGAGTGAAGTCTAAATTTAGATGTTTCTCTAGAAAAATAAAATGACTAATTTTCATTTTATCAAAAATGAAAAAAACTGTTATTCACATTTTTATTTCAAATTTAAGAAATTTAAATTAGATTAAAATAAAATTTAAAATCCTGTTTAACGTCCAACCACCATAACAATTTGAGGCGGTAGGAACAGCAACGAAACCTTGCTTTCTTATTTTTTCTTGTTGTCCAAATCTTTTTTCGAATTACAATAGGAACATTTTAACCCGTTAAGGACCAAACGTCCGTTTTTCCAACCCTGTTTTCAGTAAGATTTTCTGATATCGAATCGATTGTTAAAAAAAAATTCAAAACAATGAATTCTAATGTAAATTTTTCTATTGGAAATGGTTGAACTGCGATGCGCCACCTGGTTACAAAAATTAGAACTAGAAAGAATAGGCACGATTTTAAAGATGCATTTTAATTTGTGCATAAAAGTGTTTTAACCATTTTTTTGTGGAATTTAAAGTATTTATTGGATAATAAAAATAAGTCTTTATCGAAAACAAAATGTTTTAGTTGATATTTACGTATTATACAGTGAAAACTACACTTTTTGACAAAAATATTTTTCTAAAAAAAAAAACCATTATTCTTCTCTTTATTGTGATTTTTAAAAGATTATTAACTTAAATGGACTTATTTCGAAGCAAAAATAAACTCAAAGTAAATTTGTATTAATTTATAAATTAAATATTTTCTATTTAAAAATCTGATCTAAAAGTTAGGTTAGACTTCGTATTAAAATTCCAGTCGTCTATTATTCGTATTCTTGGCATAATATGGATAAAATTTGTCGCTACATACATTAATTAAAATTTATGTTATCTTACAATGCATTGAAACTCACATTAAATAATTAAATAATTGTATTTTTTTATAAACATATTTCATAAAAATCTGTTTTTTCACTGTATAAGATAGAAATTCTATTTAAAACTATTTTTTTCTGACGAATATTTGTTTTTAGTATTCAATCGTGGTTTTATACTTCACAAAGCAATCGTAAAAACACTTTTATGCAAAAATTAAAATACATGTTTAACATTGTACCTACTCTTTCTAGTTCTATTTTCTGGCACCCGGTGGCGTAATGGTGGACCACCATTAGAGTTCTTGAATTCCCGATAATTTAAGTTCAGGTTATATAACCGAGAATGGCAGAATGTAGGAGAATTTAAAAGAATTTAATAATTTATGATTTTTAACAATGTTTTTATTGTTCAAGTTATATCATTGGTTGAATATAAATTATTTTCTAGCTCAGACATATTCAGGAATTTAAAATATGCAAAGCAGCAGCTCATTAATTTATTTATATAATACCACGAAGTAGAATAAAAAGACCCTACTCGCGGAAAACTTAGACAATTCTCTGATTTTTCGACTAATTTTTCATTTCAAATCATTAATATTCAAATATCAGAATTTTAATCTTATGATGTTTTTACCATAGAATATTTTATAAACGGAATAAAACAGTGTTTCATATACAAATTTAAAATTTTAAAATGTATTAATTTATTTTTTTTAAAAAGTTTTTTCTACTTTAAAAGATAACTCTTTAACTGGAATTTTCAACAAAATAATTCATTTTTTAACACAATAGTTAAATATTCAACCTAAAAAGACGAATTGCCAACGAAAGAGTGTCATAGTTTATGTTTTAATAAGAAAAGAATGAAATTTAGGCAACAAAGAAAAGAATTTTAAAACCAAAAAGACGATTTTCAAACAAAGATTTTCTACTCAAAAAATGAATAAAAGTTTATCTAAATTATAGAACCTTCAAACCAGAAGATAAATTTTCTTTACAAAAATTCCATTTTCAAACAAAAAATATGACTGTTCAACAAAAAATTAATTTTCCGCAAAACTGATGCATTTTTAAGCAAAAAAAAAAGGAAATTTCAAACAAAAAAATTACTTTCTACTACAACAAAAAGGCTAATTTTTAACTAAAAAATATCAATCTTAAAAAAATGGAAAAGTTACGTAACTTTTCAACTTAAAATATAAATCTTTAACAAAAAAAGCGATTTTTTAACAAGGCGATTCAACCAAATGTTTTAAACAAATTAGTTGAATTATTAAGCATAGAAGGACGATTGTTTACCAAAAAGTTGCATTTTCATACAAAAAATAAAATTTCTTCTATAACAGATGAAGTTTCAAATCAAAAAGATAAATTTTCGAAACAAATTGTTGAATCAGTTTTTTGTTGAAAAAGATTTTAGTCGAGTTTTCACGATCAAATTATGAATTTTTTTAACAAGAAATAATTTTCTACAAAAAAAAATTGAATTTTTAATCCAAAAATACGAATTTTTAACCGAAACGGATGACTTTTCAACAGAATATTTGAACTCTTTGGCAAATAGTTGTATTTTTATCAAAAAATATGAAATTTATCTCAAAGCAGAAGAATTTTTAATTACAAAAAAAGTTGAGTTTTCATCCAAAAAAGATTCCAGTTAACTCAGTAACATTAAAAATTGAATTTTTGCAAACAAAAAATAAGTTTCTGCAAAAAAAATAAAATTTTCAATCGAAAAAGACGAATTTTTTTAACCAAAAGGATGAATTTTTAACAAAATATTTAAATTCTCTACTAAATAGTTGCATTTTATCCAAAATATCAATTTTTTTACTAAAACTGATGAATTTGTAATAAAAAACAACTTTTTTTTGTAAGTGAAACTTTCATCCAGAAACTATTTCATTTCATTTTTCAACACGAAAATATAAATTTTAAACAAAAAATAATTTTTTTACGGAATAGTCAAGTTTTAAAGAAAATATTATAATAGCCTTAATTTCTAACTGAATAAGTGCATTTTTATCAAAAAAGATTTGATTTCTGCTAAAACAGGTAAACTTTAAAATAAAAAAGACAAACTTTAAAAAAAAAATTCAAACTGAAATAGTTATATTCGTTTATTTAACAAAAAATATGAATGTCTCATGCCATCAAATCATTATTTGATTATTTTTGTCTCGAATTTTTGAATATGTACCACTAAAAAGTGAAATTCCTGCATTCATGGGGACCCTAAGCTTTAAAATCTAGATTAGTTTTCCTAATGTTTTTTTCCCCTCTTGAATTTTAGAAAACTGACGTATAGATGTTGAAGCATAGGGTCTATAGACGCAAGAATTTCACTTTTTAGATGTATATCTTCATAAATTCGAGACCAAAATAATAAAATAAAGATTTGCTGCGATGAAAAATTCCTATTTTTTGTTAAATTAATATAATTATTTTGTTTTGAATTTGGTTGAAATTCTGATGACGTATTTTGGAAGTTCAGGAAGTGGTTGTCCAAATTTTGTCATTGGATTATTGCATTTATATTTTCCATGTGTGACTTAGTTTTTGAACAGTCCATAGTTTATCAACGTGCTTGAATTATAATTAATTTTAAATAATTTTAGGAAGGAACTGGTGAAATGGTTGATACCGTGAAGGCTGGAATCATGGACCTGTTTTTGACGAAGCAGTGGGCATTGAAATATGCGGTAAATGCAGCCTGCACAATTCTCAAAATCGACCAGATAATCATGGCGAAACGAGCTGGAGGACCGAAGCCACGTGCTGGCGGTGGCCACAATAGTGACGACGAATAGATTGTGCGGCGTAAAGTATTTTAATTTCGAATTGCTTAAAGCATTTTTTACGTTCAAGTGTTAAGATCGTTATTAATTCTAAGGTTGACAGAAAATGTTTGCAACGTTTTTCTGAGCCTTCATCTCACACGCAATTTTTAGAGTTCTAATTCATCGTAAAAAAGCAGGAGCTTTTTGTAGTTTAAGGACGTTTTGAACTTGCATCGCTAACATCGTTTTATCGTAATCCATTTGCGTTGATTCCGAAACCTCATTTGTACGAACACAATTTTGCAAAATGAATACTTTTTATGAGATTGTTGTGTTTTTTATTTTATTTAAACCTTTATTTTATAGTAACTAGCTTCGTGAATCGCGTTAAAGTTGTTTAATACTTAAATTCGAGCAGCAATTCGATTTTAGGCAGGGTGTCTATCGTATCTGGAAAACCTGGAATTGTCAGCGTACTTGATTTTTTTTAATTGTCATGTGAAATTGAATAACAATGATTTTTCATTTATAAAAGTGTCTTTATTATAATTTACTTAACTATTTTATTGAAAATTTGTTGTTTTTTTTAAAATTAATTTGTTGAAAATTTATAATTTTTAGTTGAAAATTCAAGTATCTGCTTGAAAACTCCTGTATTTTGTTGAAAATTCAACAGTTTGCTTGCAATTTTTTCTCTCTCTTGACTAAAAAAATATTTATGATTGCAAAATTTAATATAAGAAGATGAATTTAGAAAGAAAAATATAATATTTGAATTTTTCATGCAATAGTTAAATTTTGAGTTAAAACAAAAATTAATTTTTAATAAAAACATGAATTTTTAACTAAAAATATGAGTCTTCAAATTAAAAAATAACAGTTAAGAAACTAGTTGAACTTTTAAACAAATAGTTAAATACGCAATCAAAGAAGATGAATTCACAGTAAAAAATGTAATAGTTGAATTTTCGATGAAATAGTTACATGTTGGTGTGTGATAATTAATTTTTAACTAAAAACGAATGTTTAAATAAAGTTATAAATGTTCAAGTAAAAAAAAATCTTCAAGAAAGTAATTAATCTTTTAAACAATTAGTTGAATTTCCATCCAAAGAAAATGATCCTTTAGTAGATAAATATTCACGAAAAATTAATTCTTCAGCAAAAAAAAAGAAGAATTTTCTACGGAAATAACAATTCTTTCACAACAAAATTGTAATAGTTGAATTTTCAAATAACAAATATCAATTTTCAACTAAAAACTATCAATTATCACTCAAAATCGGATTAGTTAATTTTTCAGTTAAGAAAATTAATTTCCAACTAAAAAAAACAGTATGAAATGGAATAACAATGATTCATTTATAAAAGTAGTCTTCAATTACTGTATTCAATTATTTTGTTAAAAATTCGTCTTTTTTAAATTAATTTTTTAATTGAAAATTTAACTCATCTATTTTTGGTTGAAAATTAATGATTTTCAGCTTAAAATTCAAGTACCTGCTTGAAAATTCAACAAGCTGCTTGCAATTTCTTCTCTCTTGACTTAAAAATATTTCTTATTTAAAAATTCAATTAAAAAAGAATAAAAAATAAAAAATATAATAGTTATATTTTCGATGAAATAGTTACATGTTGGTGTGTGATAATTAATTTTTAACTAAAAAGGAATTTTTAAATAAAGTTATAAATGGCCAAGTAAAAAAAAAGTTTTAAGAAGGTAATTAATCTTTTAAACAATTAGTTGAATTTCCATCCAAAGAAAATGAATTCCTAATGAAAAATTGAGTAGATAAATATTCACGAATAATTAATTCTTAAACAAAAAAAGAAGAATTTTCAACGAAAATGATGGCTCTTCCACAACAAAATTTAATAGTTGAATTTTCAACAGCTATCAATTTTCTGCCAAAATCGTATTAGTATATTTTTCAGTTAAGAAAATTAATTTTCAACTATGAAAAAATCAATATAAAATTGAATAACAATTTTTCTTCATTTATAAAAATAGCATTATATTAATGTATTCAACTAACTATTGAAAATTGATGATTTTTAGTTGGAAATTTAAGTATCTACTTGGAAATTCCTGTATTTTATTGAAACTTCAACAGTTGGTTTGCAATTTTTTCTCTCTTGACTAAAAAATATTTCTCAGTTTAAAATTCCACTCATGTTGAAAAGTAGTCTTTGTTAAATTCGACTGTTTTTTATTAATCTTTTTTGGAATGCAAATTTAATTACATAGTTGAAAGTTAAACTCTTTTGTTAAAAACTAACTTTTGTTGTTGTCAAAGATTTTTAATTTCAACTGAAAATTCATCTTTTTGGTTGAAAAAGCTATTTATTGAAAATTTGCACTTTTTTTATTTCGTTAAAAATTAATTTTTCAACTGAAAATATAACTATTTCAGTTGAATATTATAATATTGTTCTTAAAAATTCATCTCTTTGGTTGAACATACATTTTTTAAACTAAAAATTTAATTATTACATTTTTGGTTGAAAAATTACTGTTTTCAGTTTAAAATTCGTCTTTTTTGGTATATTGGTATATTTGGTATATCTTCTTGCTCAAACATGTATCTTTTTATTCAAAATTCAATTATTCTAGTTGATTCATTGTGTAAAGTGAAAATTAATATTTTTTGTTTAAAATTCAACTTTTCCAATAAAAAATTCGTCATCCGCCCGAAAACACGATCACACTCGAAAAAATGAATGGATCAAATCGACTTCTTTAACCATCTTTTTTTGGATAAAAATTCAAAAAGTTTGAGCTTTTAAAAAAATGTTGGGACTATTTTTTTTTCGATTAAAATAGAAAAGGAAATAAGCCGAGAATAAAAAATGTAAGCCAAACCAACGCACGATATGAAAAAAAGTCAAAAAAATAAAAACATTGCTTTTTTACAAATCTACGCGATAATCATAATAACTTTTTGTATATTCTTGAAAAATCCAAATTTTAATTGCACAACAAATAATGAAAAATAAAAAATTCCATTTTGTGGTCACCTATGCAAGATACGAAAAAAGATTAATAAACAAAAATTGTGATTCCAAAAAAGATCTACAAATTTGTTAAGAATCATTTCTTGATAAGAAGTATAGTTTTTGTTTTAATTGATAAATATACAATTTAAAGTAAAAAAATAACATTTTTGGAAACACGACACATGAAAAAAAAATTAACAAAAATTGTGCACCTAAAACACATCTACAAATTTTTTATGAATCACTTTTCATTAGAAATCGTTGTTTTTGTTTTAATCATAAAAATGGCATTGAAAATAAAAATAAAAAATTTTTGGAAAAACGGCAAAAGGCACGAAAACAAATTGTTAAACAGAAGTTGTTCATCCAAAAAAGAGATACAAATTTATTATAACTTATTACGTTCTTATTATTTATGATTGAGAAAGTATTAGAATTATCCGAAATTTGACACATTTTTCAATTGGACTCATCATTTTATTTTTATTTATCGAAAGTAGTTTGCAGAAAATCGAAAATTCCAATATTACTAGAGAAAAAAAGCTAAAAGAAGACCTTTATTGCTTGAGAATTCAGGTATTTTGTTGAAAAATCGTCTTTTACATTCGAAAATTAATCTTTTTGGTTCAAATTTTAACTATCTAGTTAAAAACGTTGTTGAAAATCCAATATTTTTAGTCAAAAATTTCTGAATTTAAATTTGAAGCGGGTTAAAACTAAAATTGAATTTAATATAGTACTCAATAATGTGTGGTAAAATTAATATTTTACCTAAATATGCACTCACTTTTAAGTTTTAGTGTTATTTAATTATTTAATTATTCGATAGTGGTATATTTAAAAATATCTCGTAATATACATTTTCAGATCTTTTTAAATTTTCCAGGATTTGAGTAGACACCGTATTAGGAATGTAGTGAGAAATATCAAAAAGATTTTTGAAGATTTGAGATATTTCCAAAAAGAATCAAGAAAATGTTGAAGAAAATTCTATTATTTTACAGCATTTTACAAAATTTAGATATTTAGAACTTTGGAAGAAATATATATTTGTTTATTTTTGGAAATCACAGCTTTTAAATATTTTCAATCTCTTAAAAAATTCCTAAATATCATTTAACCGAACTAAAATTATTACTAAAATGTTGAGTAATGTTTCAAAATATAAAAAATTGATTTTAAATCTTGAAGATTTTTTTCGAAATAAAATATCCGACATTGCGAAATTACCAAACAGGGAAATTCCCTAATTTAAAAAATTTGAAAATTGTCAAATAATAAATCAAATAAAGTACTTTTATTTAACAGGCATATTTTTTATTTAATTATTTATTCATTATTTAAACAATTTTGTATTTGTTTAGTTTCGGGAATTCTCAAATTCGGTAATATTATAAACTGTTAGGAACTTTATTATTTCGGAATTTCACCGTGTCGAGAATTTGATTTTTCGTTTTTCTTAGTGGTCTCATTTTTATCAATCTTTTAAACTCTTTTTGACTTTTCTGACAAATTAATTTTTTAAACCAAAAAAAAATAATTTAAAATTTTGTTTTTAATTTTTGGAAATTTCTTTTACTTTTAAATTATTTTTGAAATTGTTTCTTAAGTTCTAAATATCGGTAATCATTATTCATATTTTCTAATTTTTTTCAAATGCTGCAAAATTAAAAAAAAAAAATGACTTAACATTTTTGATATTCTTTTTCAAAAGTTTCGAAAATCTTTTGGAAGGGTTTTAAATATTTTTAAATACACTTTAAAATTTTTGAATAAACTTCCAAATAAAAACCATTAAAAACTTTCCAACGAATCTTTAAAAAAATGGTGTCATGTTTTAAAACCTTCCAAAATTCTTAAAAAGCTTCAAAATTTTATGTAAAAAAATCTTCGAAAATGTACATTTTTGTTAAAAAAATTTGAAATATTTTCAAATTTAAAATTATTTACAAAAAATTAGTTTAAACTACAACATATCTTTTAAAATGTTTCCAATTTTTTCTAACCTTGCAAATTTAACGGACTAGCTTTAAAATATTCTAGATTCTTTTTTGATAATTTAGAAAATCTTTTGAAATTTTTCAAAATCTTTTCAAACATTCTCGTTAAATTATTTGTTCAAAATCCAAAATCATAAAAAATTGTTATTAAATATTTTTGATGTTTTTGTTTAGTTTATTATGTAAAAAGGTCAAAATGATATGAAATATTATGAAAATTTTATGACCTCCGTTTTAAATCTTTCAACATTAAAGTATTTAAAACTGGATTCATTTAAAATAAGCAATCTTGAATTGAAAGCATATATCGTAACATTAAAAAATTTCTTTTTAAATCTTTAAATAATTGAATAAATCTCAATTAAAAGTCTGAATTTATCTATTTTGCAACTTGACAATGACTGTTCCTAAATGTAGGACATTTGAAATTGAACATTTTTCAAACTCTGAATTCTCGAGAATTTTTTATTTCTCTGAATTCCTCGAAATTCTTGAATATTCTCAATTGCCTGAATTCCTTAAGTTTCTCAAGCACTCTCAAATCACTGAAATTCTATAAATTTCTTGAAATCCTTGAATTCCTGAAAATATCCCAATTCCTGAAATATTTTAAATTCCCTAAACGTTCCGAATTGGCTGAATTGTTTGAATATTTTGAATATCTTGAAAAATCTCTGATTTCCCTGAATATTCTTAATTCCTGAATTTGATAAATATTTTGAATTCACTAAATCCCCTGAATTCCTTGTACTCTTTGAATATTCGGAATTCTTTGAATTTCTCGAATTCTCTTAATTATTCTCTGAAGTGCTTGAATATTCCAAATTCTCTGAATTCTTTCCACATTCAAAATTCCTGAAAATGTCTGAATTCTTAAATCCTTCAATTCTTAAATTCTCTGAATTCCTTAAATATGTATTTTAATCCTCTAAATTTCTTGAATTCCGTGACTGTTTTAAATTCCTGAATCCTCTGATATCCTTGAATATTCTGAATTTCGTGAATTCTCTATATTCTTTGAATTCTCTAAATGCTATAAAATTCTCTGAATTCCTTGTAATCCTTGAATATACGGAATTCTTTGAATTGCTCGAATTCTCTTAATTATTCTCTGAAATCCTTGAATATTTCAAATTCTCTGAATTCTTTGTATATTCGAAATTCCTGAAAATGTCTGAATTGTGAAATTATCTGAAATTCTTGAATATTCTAAATTTCAGGAGTTCTCTGAATTCCAAAATCAACTGTAATTTTGGAATATTTTTAATTTCAAAAATCTCTGAATTCGCTAAATATTCTAAATTCCTGAATTCTCTGATATCCTTGAATATTCTTAATTCCTTGAATTCTCTAAATTTTCTGAATTCCTTAAATATTTATTTTATTTCTCTAAATTTCTTGAATTACCTAAATGCTCTGAAATTTCATGAAGTTTAAATTTTCTGAAATTCTTGAATATTTTGAATCCCTTGAAAATTCTCTGAATTCCCTGACTGTTTTAAATTTCTGAAGCCTCTGATATCCTTGAATATTCTTAATTCCGTGAATTCTCTATATTCTTTGAATTCTCTAAATGCTATAAAATTCTCTGAATTCCTTGTAATCCTTGAATTCGTCGTATATTCTAAATTGCTGAAAATCTCAATTTCTATATAATCCAAATTCTTGAATATTCTAAATCTCCTGAATTCTTTGAATATTCTACATTCTAGAATTTTCTAATATCCTTAAATATTCTGATTTTCTTATATTCTCTAAATTTCCTGAATTCCTTCAATTCCTTTGAATTTATTTTTTGACCGGGAATTTTACAAATTTTTAGAAAAAAAAATCTGTCCAACTTTGATTTCAACCGTTTTTTTTTAAATCATTTAAATTGTTATCTTTTTCAGTTATGATAGAATTTAGTTTAGAATGCGTAATTCGAAAATATTTCACTTTAAAAATTGTCCATTTTTAATTTTGAAAGTAGATTTTAATTAAAATAAAAAATGTAAAACAACAGGATTTTTTAAGATGTTGATATAAAATTTTAAAGCATTTTAAGGAATTTTTACTTTTCTAAAATAAAAATAATTTACCTTGTAATTTAAGATAAAGAGGGCTGATTGTACCGAAATTTCGTTACAAATAGCAGAATTTATTCTGTATACCGCCAGAATTATTATCATAAAATATAATTCATTTTGTGAAATAAAGGAATTAAATAAAATCAAGGATGCGCCCAGGGCCGTACTCCAAAATTTTCGCCTAACTAACATTTCGGAGTTGCGAACTTCCACGAGAAAGTCTCAGTAACAAAGAATGGTTATAAAAGAATTACCCTGACATTCTATTACTTTTTTTTGAAATTTTTTTATTTTCTGCTTTCAGCTAGAAGCTAGTCGGTTTTACAAAATTATAAGAGTTTTTTGAGATCAAAGTATATTTATTCGTAATTCGCATTATGTCTTCATTTTCGCGTTTTCAAAAATGTGCTTTAACGGGCATTGGTGCTTTAAGTGGCCTTGGTGGTCTTGCATTTATTTATAATATCTTCAGTTCTCCAGGAAGTAATCAAGCTCAAAGTAATCAAAAACCTCTACAAGAATCTCCCTTCATTCACAAATCCTGGACAACGAATTTCACTCCTTCAGTAAACTGGGATACTAATTGGGATAAGTAAGTACTTTTTCTCGAATATTTGCAATAAAAATGAAAGTTTTTTTCATTATTTAAATTTAATTTTTGTGTTGAAACGGATACAAATTTAGTTTTTGTGTAAACATAAATTCTTAAATTCACTCAGTCAAAATTTCGAAAAATGGCCTGAAATATCGAATTATGAATAAAGTCAGTCAAATTATACTTATATAATGCTTTAATAATTTAGAATAATTTGAATGGTGTATTCTTGTTTTAAAAATTTGTAAAATTATTTATTATCTCAACCGTTTTTGAAGTTTCATAAAATTTGAGGTTATCAGGAAAGAGGTTAGGAATGTTTTTAGATCATTTTCGCAATTTTCAAATTTTCGTAATTTCAAGTGTTTTTAATCATTATTTCCATACAAATTTGAATATTACATATATATGGCCTCTGGACTGGAAAACCAGGAGATTTTTGTGACGGTGAAAAACCGGGAAATGGCCGGGATTTTTTTTTTTTTCATTTTTATCAATACACGTTTTTTAGTTTTAATGGTTTGAAAAGTCGCCAATAGGGATTAGGTGAAATATTTATAATGTTTAATTAAGCTAAAACCCTGTATTGCCGTTCATTTTGAAATATATCAAATGCAAGAAAAAGCTTTCATTAAAAGACATAAATAATTTATATTTTTCATGTATACAATTTAAAAATATATTTTTTTAGCCCAGATATTCTATAAAAAATTATCGAATCCATTTGAAATCAGACTGGTTCTATACTTCAAGCCCCAGGCTAAAAAATACAAATATTTTCTTTAAACTTCGAAAGTTTTAGATCTAATTCAGTCAGGGATTTTAAAAAATATCTCGCTAAATTTATGAGATTTCTATAAAGAGGCGGCCTGAATAAATCAGTAATAATACATTTAAAACTTCTAATTTGAAATTATGTTATTCTATTGATATAAGATTTTATATTAAAAATATTACAAAATACAAATTTATCAAAATAGAAATTTTCAGAAAATCGATCGAAAATTCCGAGATTAAAATTTGATTGATTTTCAATCAATCTTTGGATAGTGATTAAAATAGGAATCCTCAATTTATATATGAATAAAAAAGGTTATACCCAAAAACATTATTCTGTTTCTAGAAAATCGTGATAACAAAGTATTACAGATATTTATTTGCTAAAAATCCGAACAAAATAAGAAAATATTTATTTTTCTTCATTAAACGATAATAATTTATAATAATGTCAATGCTAAAAGGTTGAAAAAAATTATTACTAAATTTTAACTTAGATTTTTAATAAATTTTGTTTGTTTTACTTACTGCATCAAAAAAATAGATTTTTATTTTGTAAAAATCCTTTTTCTTAAATGTGTTTTAGATTCTTTAAGAATTTTTTATTCCATCAACCATTTATCGATAAAAATGTTGGTTATCTAGTTATGTACTGAAACCCTTTAAATATGAATGATCATAGGAAATACAAAATTGGACAAGGAATTTTGAAAATGAAATTTGATGGTCACTTTGGCACACTATTTTGTTCAATTTCCAAGCCAAAAAGATACGCTCTCAACAAAACAGCTGAATATTCAAAGAAATAGTTCAATTTTAAATAAAAAATATGAATTTTCGACTAAGGACCAGATTAATTTTCTACGAGGAAAGATGAATTCTCAAAAAATTGCATAAATTTTAAACCAGACAGTTCATTTTTTAAATGACAAATATCCATTTTTAACAAAAAAATGGAAAAATTATATTTTCATTAAAAAAATTAGTTTTCAACCAGAAGTGAACGAATTTTGTACAAAACAGTTACATTTCTAAAGAAATTGTTGAGTTTTCAAGGCAAATAATTGACTTCTCCACAAAACAGTCGAATTTCTACCTGAGAAGACAAATTTTCAATGAAATTATAAATTTATAACCAAGTAATTGAATTTTCTTCCAAAAAGATGAATTTTCTACAAATTACATACATTTTATATTTCTTTCTAAAGTTTTTTTAAACAAAATAGTAGAATCTTTCAACTAAAGAAGATAAATTTTTAACTAAAAATACATTTTTTAAATTTTAATCTAGAAATAATTTTCAAATAAAAAAAATGTCTACAAAACAGGTTACTTTGACTGAATATTCGAATTTTATACCAAATCGTGAAATTTTCAGAACAAAAAAAAAACGATTTTCTACAAAACTGTTAAATTTTTACCCAAGAATATGAATTTTTAACAAATAAGTTAATTTCCAACCATTCAATTGAATTTTCAACATTAATAGTTACATTTTTAGTTTAAAAAATCATTTTTTACCAAAAAAACAAACAAAAAAGGGTTTTTGCGAAAACATTTATTTTTCAACGAAAATTACGAATCTTCAATAAAAAAAAAGAACTTTTTAGAAAGTAGTTAAACTTTCTACCAAGAATTTGAATTTGTAACCTAGAAAGATGAATTTTCAACAAAAAATGTAATAGTTGCTATTTCAACAAAAAATTAGTTTAATTTTAAATGAAAAGCAATTGATTAAAAAAAAGTCAACTCTCAACAATGAAAGATGAATTCTCGACGAAAAATGTAATAATTGATATTTCAACAAAATACTTGAATCCTCAACTAAAAATATTTTACAAACAAAATTGATTTTCTATCAAAAAAGACCAATTTTAGACAAAATAATTAATTTTCAATGAAATACTTAAATTTTTGACTAAATTGTTTAATTTTTGAACTGCAAATACGAAATTCCTACAAAACTGTTGAATTTTCAACTTCAATTTTTGAAATTTTATGCAAAGAAGACGAATAGTTAACCAAGAAGCATGACTTTTTAACAAAGTTTTTGAATTGTCATCTAAATAATTTAATTTTGAACTAAATAATACAAATTTTTAATTGAAAATATAAATTCTTAACGAAAAATATAATAGTAGACTTTTCATATGAAAAGCGTAAACTTTCAACCAAAATTAGTTGGAAGAATATGAAGCCTGTGTGATTATGTTAAAAAAATTGTATTTTTTCAAATAAACGAGAAGAATATCTAATAAACAAAAAATGAAATGAATATATATTTAAAATAAATTTGGTAGAAACCGCATGGTAACTTACTCCATACCATATATCTTATAAAAAGATTTCTTTGAGAAGGAAAAAAATATTTAAGTCTCACCATGCTAGCAACATATTTCACAGTAATCGCCATAAGTTGGTACGCGATTTTATAGAAATTTAAATTAAAAAATATTCTCAGGATGCATTGAAAAATCTTTTAATATATTAGAATTTATTTAAATTTAAAAAAACATTGAATGGTATAAGATGCGATAAGAATTATTTTATTAACAAAAATGACTGATAAAAACATCAAGGGATTCAGAAAATTCATTATTACATTTGTAATATTTCGTTTATAAGCAGAAAAACCGTCAACATAGATATTTTCTAAATTGGACAATTTTCTACATTTTCTACCAATTCTATTTTAAAAATTGTCTTATATTTTGTATGTTTTCCAATTTTCTGTGATTTGAAACTAATCTTTTCATTTACTTAAGAATAAACTTTTGGATTTAAATTAGCCGAAAATTTTTTTGGAAAGAACATTTATTTTTTCAGAAGAGATCCTAAGAGCTTGGTAAAACCTAGAAAACCAAGAAGTCCTGAAGACGAAAATGAATATAATAAGAAAATTGAGGCCAAAAAGTCGAAAGCATTTCGACATTTGATACTTATTCGACATGGACAATATAATCTTGAAGGAAACACAGATGCGGAGAGAGTACTTACAAAACTTGGTAATTAATCTCTTTACAAAATTTATAATGAAAAATCCAGATTCCTATTTTTTCTTCTGTTTTCAAGAAACTTTCCCTTTTCTCGTTTTTTCGCTTAAATCCGGACTAAAGTAATAAAACCCAATAAAAAATCAAACTACTTTTGATTAAAATTAGTTCTTTTTTAATTAAAAAGTTTACGAGTATATTTTTGTATCAGAATTCATCTCTTTTGGTTAAAAATGTATCTTTTTTGGTCGAAAATTTGTCACTTTGGCTTGATAATTCATCTATTTGAATCGAGAATTCATCGTTTAAAAAAAAGGTAATTTTCTTGTTTGAGAATTCATCTTTTTTAGTTGAAAGTTAATTATTTTTAATGTCTTTTTTTGGTTGGAAATTCATCTTTCTTGGTTGAACGGTAATTATTTTTCATTGAAAAGTAAGCTATTATATTTTTGGTTTAGAAATAATATTCTTCAGTTTAAAATTGAAATATTTAGTTGACAATTTAATTATTTCTGTAAAAATTAAACTTTTTTTCAAAAAGTCGAAAATTTTTTTTCTTCTTTTGTTGAAAATTCGTATTTTTTTATTGAAAATTCATTCTTTTGGATTAAAAATTCATCTTTTGGTAAAAAAGTCCCTTTTTGATTAAAAACTTTATGTTTAAATGTTAATTCCTTTTAATTGAAAAGTCTACTAGTATATTTTTAATTCAGACTTAATCTCTTTTGCTTAAAAATTATACCATTTGGTTGAAAAATTAACTATTCGGTTGAAAATGTAAGTATTTTGTTTAAAATTTAATTATTTCGTTGAAAATTTAACGATTGTTTAAAAAAAGATCTTTTTTGGTCGAAAATTTGTCATTTTGGGTTGACAATTCGTCTTTTTGAATTGAGAATTCATCTGTTGGATGAAAAGTAATTTTGTTGTTTGAAAATTCATCATTTTTGGTTGATAATTAATTCTTTTGAATTGAAACGTCTACTATTTTGTTAAAAATTAAGTCTTTTGTTGAAAATTCAACTATTGCCATAAAAGTCATATTTTCAGTACAAAATTCCACTATTTTTTTAAATGTTCGGTAAAAAACTCATCTTTTTCTGCTGAAAAATCATCTTTCTTGATTGAAAGTGAATTATTTTTAATTTAAAAGTGAAATATTATATTTTTGGTTTAAAAATCACATTCTTTAGTTAAAAATGGTACTATTTAGTTGAACATTTGATTATTTCGGTAAAAAAAATTTCTTTTAAGTGAAAAGTCTACTAGTATATTTTTGATTCAGAATTAATCTTTTTTGCTTAAAAATTATACTATTTGGTTGAAAAGTTAATTTTTGGTGTGAAAATTTAATTCTTTTGTTGACAATTTAACCATTTTTAAAAAATGCATCTTTTTATAATCGTCAGTTTGAGTTGATAATTTCTCTTTTTCGATTGAAAAATAATCTTTTTTCTAGAAAAGTCATTTTTTTAGTTGAAAAATCAACTTTTTGGCTAAAAGTTAATTCTTTTTAATTAAAAAGTCTACTAATTGATTGAAAATTTTATTATTTTTAAAAAAATTTTATTATTTTCCTCAAAAGTAATGTAATCTTTTTCGGCTGAAAAGTCAACTTTCTTAGTTGAAAAGTCTACTATTATATTGTTGTTTCAACATTCATCTCATTTGGTGAAAAATTCTATTATTTGTTCCAGAATTCAAATATTTTGTTAACAATTTATCTTTCTTGTTGAAAATTAAACTGGCTTCTTAAACATTTATCTTTCTGGATAGAATTTTTGTCCTTTTGGTTTGCAAATTCATCTTTTGGTTAAAAATTTATCTTTTTTGGTTGAAAGTTAATTCTTTTTAATTGAAAAGTCTGCTGCGTATTATATTTTTTGGTTTACAGTTCATTTCATTTAAAGAAAAAATCTACTATTTAGTTGAAAATTTAATTATTTGGTTAAAAGTTCAATTATTATCTTAATAAGTCGTCTATAAAGTCGAAAATTTCACTGTTATTGTTAAACATTCGTCCGTTTTCATAGAAAATTCTTCTTCTGAATTGAAAATTCATATTTTGGTTGAAAACTCATCTTTTTTTGATAATAATCCATTCGTCTTTGTTCAAAATTTAAGTTTCTTCTAAAAGATTCGTCTTTTTGGCTTGAACATTTAACTATTTTGTTGAATATTTAATTTTTCTGTTAAAAAGTCATCTTTGTCGGGCGAAAAAGTAACGGGTTTTGTGAAAAATATTTATTTTTATGAAAAATTCATCCTATTGGATTGAAAATGAACTTTTTTTTTGAAAATTCATCTTTTCGAGATTAAAAATTAAATGGTTTCCAAACCATTCGACAATTTATCCTGAAAACTCAATTTAAACGAATTTATTCCCCTATTAGTTCATTTTCTGTTTCCTCGCTACGCACTCTTTTTTAAATATATTTTTTCTTCACTGGTGATTTAAAGGTAGAAAACAAGCCGAGTGTACTGGAAAACGTTTGGCTGAATTGGGTTTGCCGTATTCATTAATTGTCAAATCGACAATGTCCAGAGCACAAGAAACTGCGTCGATTATTGAAGAATTTCTCCCCAAAGTAGAAACTAAAAACGACAGTATTCTTGTAGAAGGCTTCCCAATTCCTCCGGAGCCTCCAGTTGGACATTGGCGACCTGAAAGTTCCGTAAGCCTCACGAATAAATTCTCCAGACTTCGTCAGGGTTGCTACAGGTCAGGGTATTCTGAAAATTCAACAGTTTTAATGAAAAGTCATTCTTTTGATTGAAAATTCAGCTCTTGTTGAATTTTTTTTTTTAGGTTGCAAATTGAACTATGTTTATAAAAAATATTAAGTTTTTTGTTGAAAATTAAATTTTTTGTTGAAATTTCATGTTGTGGGTTTAAAAATTTAACTTTTATGTAAAAAAGTCATCTTTTTGGTATGACAATTAAACATTTTTGATATCATCTTGTTTCTTTATTAATTGAAAAATCATTGTTGGTTGAAAATTCCTTTTTTTACGATTCATAATTTTTGTTGAAAATTATTTTTTTTTTCCTGAAAATTTGACTGTTTTAACTCTGACTGCAAATTTATCTTCCTTAGTTGAAATATTTATTTGGTTAAAATATCAAATTTCCTGTGTTAAAAAGTGTATTATTATATTGTTGATTGAAAATCAATCTTTTTGTTAAAAATTTAAATATTAATTTGAAAATTTATGTATTTTTTCAAAATTATTCTTGGTTGAAGATTGATGTTTGTGGTTGAAAAATCATTTATTTGGATCAAAATTTAACTATTTTGTTGATGATTGATTTTTTTAACTTAATTTTTGTAACTGACAATTTTTAACTATTTTTGTTGTTGAAAATATCACTATTTGCTTAAAAAATCATTTTTATTGGTAGAAATTTGTTAACCTAATTTTTGTAACTGACCATTTTTAACTATTTTTGTAGTTGAAAATTTCACAATTTTCTTAAAAATTCATTTTTATTGGTAGAAGTTTAATCTTCTTGATTGAAAATTGATCTTTTTATTGGAAATCAACTATTTTGTTGAAGAGTCATTTTATTTGGTTGAAATTAATTTTTTTAGTTCAATTTAATTATTCTATTTTAATTTGGAGATGTATCTTTTCTAGTGGGAAATTGAACTGTTTGTTTGAAAATTCACGTACTTTATTTAAATTTCATTTTTTAATTCAAAATTAGTTTTCTTGAACTGAAAATATATTTATTTACTTTTTAATTGAATGTTCTTTTTTACGTGAAAATAACTAATTTATTTTGTTAAAAATTTAACTGTTTCATTTTTGGTTGAAAATGCATTTATTTTTCCTATTTAATCTTTTTTGGGACATTATTCTTTATGGTTCAAAATTGATTTTTTTGTTGAAAAATCATTTCTATAATTAATGTTTTTAACTGAAAATTTAATTTTTCCATTTTTCCATTTCAACTATTTGGTTAAAAGTTAATTCATTTTTTGTTGTTGAAAATTCGTCCTTTTTGGTATAAAAGTAATCTCATTAGTTGAAACTTCATCTTTTTAGTTGAAAATGATGTTTTCTGGTCATTCATTCCTTTGGTTGAAATTTTAATTATTTTTGTTGAAAATTCGTTTTGTTTTGTGGAAAATTATTTTTTAACTGAAAATGTAACTATTCCACTTTTGCTTGAAAATTTATTATGTTTAATTGATATTTTTGGAATGGAAATTCAATTCTTTTGAAGACAATTATTTTTTGCTTACGCTTAAAGTGCATTTTTTAAATTAACTTCTAAGTTTAAGGTTGTTTTTATACCCGAAAGAAACATTTTCAACGGTCAGGGAAAATGACAATTTTAATTAGGGAACAATCAGGTAATTTCGAAAATGGGATTATGTAGCAACCCTGTTCATTCTATTAAAAAAATTAAATTAAATTATTTTAAAATGTAAAAATAAACTCAAATGTCTCTCCTTTTTTCTTTTCGCAACATCTTTTATGAAAGCTATTTAATTTTTATTTCACATAAAGTTCGGGTATTTTGAATAGTTTTTTCAGGACGGTCCGAGGATAGAAGCAGCGTTTAGAAAATATTTTCACAGAGCAGATGAAAAACAGAAGGAAGATTCGTACACAGTTATTGTCTGTCATGCCAATGTCATCAGATATTTCGCCTGCAGGTTGTTAAAATATAAATAATTTTCATTTAATTGATCTCCAAAACGGTCTTTTAGTTTAAAGAGATAGAAAATTTGATTTATTTTCTAACGAATTGATATTTCACTCTAGGGCTTTGCAATTTCCTCCAGAAGCCTGGTTGCGAATTTCTCTTCATCACGCCAGTATTACGTGGTTGGCGATTCATCCAAGTGGAAGAGTGCATTTAAGATGCCTCGGAGATGCTGGTCACATGCCTCCAGAATATCTCACAACGAGCTAGTGTCCCAAATTGTTTTAGCAGAATGAATTGATTTAATATTTTTGTTATTTGCATGTTTGTAATGTTTTTTTTTACTAAATTGAAACAGATGCATAATTTTCTGTATAAAAATGCATTATTTATTTGGCCGCAGGTCAAGAAAACCTGGAAATAAGATAAAATTTAGGGCATTTCATTAATCAGGGAAAGTCAGGGATTTTTTTTTAAATCTTGTGAAGGTCAGGAAATTTTTATAAGAGGCACTTTAAATAACTGCCGAGGATAATAAATTCAATTTTGTTAGAATTTTCAATTTTAAATTCTTTTTTTGTTAATTTACAGGGTCGCCGCTGGACCGGGAAATGACCGAGAATTTTGGAGATCAGAAAAATCGGGAAAAGACAGTGAATTTATTTTTTGACCGGAAATTTTACAAATCTTCGGAAAAAAATTGGTTCAAGTTTTATTGTAACATTTTTAAAATAATTAGTTCAATTTTCATCTTCTTTAAATAGATCATTCAGTTTATAATGCCTGATTCGAAAATCTTATACCCTGGAAGACTTCAACATTTAAAAATTAAAAGCGTTTGAAATTGAAAGTTTGAGATTAAAAACATTTTTATTTGATAAACTGTAAATATAAATTAATTAATTATTTTAAAAATTGAACTGTACTTGAACATTTTCTTAAGGTTACTAGAAAAATTGAAAATAATTTTTTATTATGAAAAATTATTTGAAATTCGAATAATTTAAAAAGATCTTTAGAAGCTATGAAAAATTTTTCATAATAGTTTTGATTTGAACAAATTTTTCAAGACTGAAATAAAATTTTTGAAGCTTTTTAAGGATATCTGAACTATTTAAAATAAAAATAATTAAACTTCTAATGTAAAAATTGTTCAGTTAAAAAAATCTAATCGTTCAAGTTTTAATGGTTCTAGCTTAGAAATGGTTAAAAATTCTAAATTTTTCAGTTTAAATGTATTTAGTTTAAAATGGTTAAACTTTAACTTTTAAACTTCAATAAACTAGTTTATTTGTCATTAATTCAAATGGAAAAATAGTTAGCAATGAAGTTCGAATTTTTTAATTTAATTTACCGTGAAAAATGTTAGCGACCCTGTTTTGCCATTAAGCCAAATACCTTTTGGGCTACGCGTAATTCGTTTAGTAGAAAATTTAACTTTGTTATTGAAAATTAATTTTTTTCGTTGAAGATTCATAATTTTAGTTAAATATTCTCTTTTTAGTTAAAAATCCAACTATTCCAGTTGAAATTGAGTAATTTTAGTTCAAAATTTCTATGTTAAAAATGTTCTAAGTTTGAAACTCTGTTCTTTGAGACCTAATATCCAGGTAAAATCAAATTCGTGGTAGTAATTTAGCCGCTTTGTGTTTTTGTTGCTATTTTCTTCTTTTTTTGTAAGTTTCTTTCTCCTAACGATTATATTTTTTGGTTGCAAATTTAACAATTTTTTTCAAGTCATCCCTTTTTGTTAAAAATTCAAATAAACTCTTTTTTAGTTAAAGATTCAATTTTTAAAAATTTTTCTTTGTGGTTTGAAAATTTTTTTTTAGGAATTTATTTATTTTTTTGTTTTTTTAGAAAATGCAACTCTTTGGTTAAATATTAATTTTTTTGGTGAAGGTTTCAACTTTTTTTGAATCAAAAATTAAAATCATTTTTGTTTACAATATCTACTATTACCTTAGTCGATGAGAATTCATCTTTTTTCTTTAAAAATTAATTATTTGATTAAAAATTTAACAATTCTAGTTGAAGATTGATTATTTTAGTTTAAAATTCATCTCGATAGTTGAAATTTTAAATACTATGTTTGAAAAATAATTCATTTTTCGCTTGCAAATAAATTGTTTAATCCTAAAATGTAACTTTTACATTTTTGGTTTAAGATTGCTATTTTTCTGATAAAATCATCGTCTTTGGAAGAAAACTAATGTTTTTTTGATGATAAATGAAACCAGAGATGCAACTTTTTGGTTGAAAATAACTTTTTAGTTTAAAATTCATATTTTCTTGTTAAAAATTCGTCTTTTTGGTTGAAAAAATCCACTTTTGGGCCGAACTTTGAAGTACATTGTAAAAAATTTATTTTGTTGAAAATTCATCTATGTGGTGAAAAATTTAAGTTTTTTGTTGAAAATTCGCCTTTTTTCTTTTAGATTCATAATTCTAGTTAAAAATTCATCTCTTTTTGTTGAAAATTCAATTTTTTTTAATGAAGTTTTATTTTTGTTGGACATTTAATTGTGTGGTAGAAAATTCCAGTATTTCGTAAAAAATTCCACTATTTTGTTAAAAATTTAATTATTTTGTTGAAAATTCAAGCATTTTGTTAAAAAGTCATCTTCGTCCTTTTGGATTAAATAGCAGGCCTTTTTGATTGAAAATTAATCTTTCAATAGCAAATTCATCTTTTTTTTTGAAAATGTATCTTGCTTGGTTGATAGTTAACTCTTTTTAATTCAAAAATCTACTATTTTATTTTTTAGTTCCAAATTCATCTCATTTGGTTGAAAATTTAAGTATTTTGTTGAAAATTCGACTTACTATTTCTTAAAATTTGATCTTTTTTTAAATAAAATCCCACTGCTTTGTTGAACATTCGTCTTTTTTTATAGGAAATTCGCCCATTTGGATTGAAAATGCATCTTTGTTGGAAATGTAATCTTTTGGGATTGACAATCTTTTTTGGTTTAAAGTTAATTATTTTTAATTGAGAAGTCTACTATTTTATTTTCGGTTCAGACTTCATCTCTTTGGTTACAAGTTCGGCAATTTTGTTGAAAGGTTTTTTTTTTTGCAAAAATTTAACTTTTTGGTTATAGAAATTCGTCCTTTTTCGTCTTGTATGGTACAAAAGTCATATTTTTGATCATTCAATATTAATGGTCAAGGAAAAATCAAGTTTGCCTAAATTTTTATAGTGGTATAATTCTTGAATCTTTTTGATATTTACCTAATTATTTAAGAAATTAAGAATCACTTTTTTTCAAATTATATTTTTATTTAAACTTACGCGTCCGTTTTGTAAATAGGTTAGGTAAGGGGTTTTAAAAATGGCGGAAAGCACATGAAACGTGCGTTTTTAATTTTTATAAATCTTGGAAATCAACAACCAAATAATGTCAAACATTCAATGTTTACCGTTTCTTGAAGGAACAAAATTTATCGTCGTGGATGAAGGTAGGACAGATATGGTTATTTAATTATAATAATTCATTGCCAAACAAAACAAATACAATTATTGATTCTTTACGTTATTTTTTGGCATTGCAACACATCTTCCGTGAGTTTAATTTATAATTAACAATAATTGGATCAATTTTAGTAAGCCTAATTCATATATTTGAAATCTTGACTTTTTTGCAATAAGATCAGCAGTGCGCGTAATAAGGTGCAAAAGTGGACTAACATAACCTCTAAATTTAAGCAACATATCGTTTAATAATATATTTTTATGATTTTTATATCTGATCTTCAAAAAAAAAATGTATTAAATATTTATATTAATAGTTATTAAAAAAAAGTTAACTTGTAATTATTAACAATATAATTTTACATTTAACTGCGAAATTCTTGGAAATTCGTTTCCTCATGTGTTTTGACAATGGAAACATTATTTTACGGCCTTAATAAAAATAGTGTTAAATGAAAATCGATACGTTATAAATTTGGTGTATATATTATATTATATTTTCTTCCTTTTTTCATTTTTTTATATTTTATATATTATTATAGTTTATAATAATTTCTTTAGAAAAAAACCTAGTTTAGTTTCCAAAAGTCCATTGAATTCAATATGGAATGACGCAATTTTTTGGGCGTAAAATTCTGTCAAATTGGCAGATGATTTTTTTCAGTGATAAATTATGACTCCGAGTGTGTACTAATCTGACACCGAACTCTTATATTTTTTTTTAACATTTAAAAAACATAAGAAATACTTTTTCAAGTTAATTTATGAGGGTAGAATTAAATTCGAATTTTTCAATGTGATTCGAATTATCTATAAGGCTCTATTTACCGGGTTTTTTGGACACATTTTTCAATAAATGTATTAATTTTGTCTTTATTTTAAAATTTAGTTTTTAGATTTTAAGAGTAAGAACAATGTGACATGTTCATAATGAAACTGAGAAAAAATTCAGGATTTATGATGCATCATTTTATTTAATTAAGACAGACAATTTCAATTTATATTTGGCAAGAACACAAGTAACTTCATTGTGAAATAAGAGTCAAAATGGTATTGTTACAATAAATTAAAATAACCATTTTTTTTTAATTTTTCATTTTACTAATTAAATTAAAATAATAATTTTGAAAACCAAAACTTAGCACAAACTTTGCACTTTAGAGTTTTTTCTTCATTTCATTTCAGTTTCATTTCAGTTTTTTCTTCCTCATTGAAAAAGAAACCGGAAAAATCTGGAATTTGCAGGGTATTTAAATCTCTTCTAGCTCGAATCATCCTGTAAATTTTACATTGGTCCCGCGATTTTTCTTTTAAAATAACTATTTGATTAAAAGTACAACATTTTCGTTTATTGTAAATAGCGAATGAAAAATGTTTTTGGTTCAAAATTCAACTATTTAGTTAAAAGTGGAACAACCTTGTTAAAATTCATTTTTTGTTGTGAAAAAATGACAGGTTGGTTTTGGTTGACTATTTCCCCTTTTCTCCTTCTTTTTTCATTGGTTATTTTTTACTCTAATAAGCCGAAAAGTGACGTAGTTTTGAAAACTTGTTTATTAATTGTGAATCTTTTTCATGCTTATTTTGTATAAAATTATTCACGATAAAAAAGATTTCTTTTCATTCTTGAGTAAAAAAGTTTGACCATTTTAGTTGAAAAATCTTTTTTTTTTTTCTTCAAATTTTAACTATTTTGTTAAAATTTTATCTTGCATTGTGTTTTTGACTGGAAATTTTATTATTTCATGTTTGGCTGAACATCAATCTTCTGTAATTGAAAACTGAACTGATGGTTTGAAAAATTTTTTATTTTAAATTTTTAGTTCAAAAAATTAATTATCAGCAAAAAAATTTTTTCAGTGAAGGCATGCATTTTCAACCAAAACTATTAACTTTCTACTAAAAAGAGAACAACTTTGAATTAATTACATGAATTTTCAACTAAACATTATAATTTTTAATGGTATTTTTAAGCAAAAAGATGAATTAGTAACTAAGAAGATTAATATATAATAATCTGTTAGTTGAAAATTCATATTTTTGGTTGAGGATTCAACTGTGTGGTTGAAAAATCGTTTTTAGGTGAATTAAACTATTTTTAATTAAAAATTGAAACCTTTTTTCATTTAAATAGCAAATAAGTATTACTTTTTCTATCCAGAATTAATATTTTTTGGGTAAATATTCAACTACTTGGTTAAAAGTTGAACTACTTTGCTAAAGAGTAATTTTTTAAATGGCGTTTAATAATATTATATAAAAATTCATATATTTTGTTGAAAAATTCAATTTTTGATTAAGGATGAACTTTTTTGTTGAAAATCTGAAGTGCAAGTAAACCTTAAAAAATAAATAGTTCATCGAAATTTTTATTTAGTATTCAAAATTATTTTTCCACTCAAAATTGTTATTAAAAACATGATTGGTGACTGTTTTCAGTTTGTTTATCTATTAATAAACATAACAATTTTGTCCACCATCAATTCTATAAATCAAATTTTCCAAAAAAGTAGTTTTACGCCATGATGAAAATTTTTCCAGACTTTTCTAAACATTATTGATAAAAAGAAAATTTTAATTGCAAATTATTTTTGAACATTAGGAAATAGTTCTGTTTTAATATTTTGCTAACACTTTATAACTTTTTAACTTTTTAACACGTTCAAAGAGATGAGAAAAATGAAATTATTAACAAAAACTTAGAATAACTTAATTTAACAGAATTGTCGGTAACGTTAAAAAATTTCGGTATCGCTAATGCGATGTCTGGGAAAATTTTTAATGATTTGGGTTTGATTTTAAAACATCAATTTTATGTTTTGAAGATTTCAAAATATGTCCAAAAAGAATCTGAAAGATTTTAAGACAATTTTTAACATTTTTTACTATTTTAAAAATCTATAAGAAAACTAAAATATTAAAAAAATAAAAAAACATAAAAATGTTTAAAGGGCTTTGAAAAGATTCAAAAATAATTTTAATCTTGAGAAGATTAAAATTTTTTAAAACTAAATGTAGATTTTCAAAAATTTCGAAAAAAGAAGCTTTTTCAGAATTTTAAGAGGTTTCTACAGAATAAACAAATTCTGAAGATTCCTGGGAAAATTAAAAATGATTTATTATTTTGAACAATTATTTTGAGAGTAAATTGGAAAAGATGTTAAAACATTAAAAACGATTTCTTAAAATTTCCAAAAGGAATTTTAAAGAAATTAGTTTTTTGATGCAATTACTATTGATTTTGAGAAAATATTAAATAATAAAGGCTTTTTGTTTTTCGCCAGTTTAAAAGAGGTTTGAAAATGCATATCTTTTGGCAGAAATTTCATTGTTTTTGAAACTGCAATTGTTTAGTTAACATGTAATCTGTTTTAGTTAAGGATTCAACTGCTTTTTATAAAATTCGTCTTTTTGGATGAATTCAACTATTTTTAATTAAAAATAAAATCTATTTTAGTTTAAATAGCAATAATTACATGTTTTGTTGAGAACATACCTTTCTTGGTTGAAAATGTAACTACGAGGGTAGTTTAATAAGTCTTTAGAATGACCAACAGATGGCGCGCGAATCGCTCCAAATCATCTGTTTTCAGTCAGCACCACTCCCGACTAGATATATGGTGCAGTCACAGTC
>NC_046662.1:20866835-20867353 GCF_010883055.1 Belonocnema kinseyi | reverse complement strand
GCTCCAAGGAGATTATGTTGAAAAATAAAAAAAAATTTACCCAAAAAAAATTGTTTTTATACTTCATTCTAAGGACTTATTGAACTACCCTCGTATTTTGTTAAAAATTAATTTTTTTGCTAAAGATCCTTCATTTTAGTTAAAAATTAAGTTTCTTGATAGAAAATGTTTAGTAGCAAATTCGTCTTCTTTGATTAACGGGGGAATGGGGGATAATGCATGAAAAAAAGCTTTTTTACGAAATTTGTTCAGAGATCTGGTTAAAGTAAATGTACTTAAAAATTTTGCATGCTACAAAGTATTATTTTTAAAATAATTAGTTATTTTTTTGTAGAAAAATATCGTGAAATAAGCCAGTGAGAGAGCAATTTCGAGTACGCCTCTTGAAAAAGATGATTTGCGGTTCCAGCGATATCTCAACGCAGATTTATCGGAAATCAAAAAAATTGCAAAATTTAGTTAAAATATAAGTTTTTCCTCCCTCCAAAGATTATTTTTAGAAATTTTTTTGCCAGTGT
>NC_046662.1:20855995-20866805 GCF_010883055.1 Belonocnema kinseyi | reverse complement strand
CCCCCTTAAAGTTTCCAACTTTTTTGGCTGAAAATGCAACTGGTTGAAAATTTATCTCTTTGGGTGGAGGATTAAACTGTTTTGTTCAAAATTCGGCTTTCTGTATAATTTCATCTGTTCTTTATATCAAATTAAAATCTTGTTTGGTTGCAAATTAAAATTTTTGGTTGATTAATTTTGTTGTTGAAATTTTACTTTGTCGTATCTGAAAACTTCAAAAATATTTTCGAATTTTTTTAAGAATCTTAGGAAAATCATATTTATATTACATTAAAAACAAACCTATAAAATAAATATGTATTAAAAATGGTTATTTTGAGTTCAAAAATTTACCCCCTAAATTCGAAAAATTACATGTGCGAGTAAAGCGATTGATGAACCTAATAAAAATTAAAAAATAAGAAAGGAAAAAATAAAGAAGGGGGTGTGGAGTTTGCCTTCTCACTCTTTCTTTTTTTTTTCAATTGATCTATATTTCATCGTTAGATTCTTAGATTTCCACAAAGAATTTCTTAATTTTCAGGAGTGGAGGCCACCTTTGCCGAAACTTTAATCACAGGATGGTTGAAAATGTGGCAAAGCAAAAATCTGAGCAACAAAATAGAAATGCTCTTATTTTCGAGTCCAAAGCATCTTCACGCCGATCAATTTAATTCCATGAAATTAGACAACATAAACATTTCCGATTTTTATTCCATAAAAGCAAACGAAACCGAATCGATACCGGAAAAGTTGCAAAAATACCTCACAACTTTTCCACAAAACTCTATCGTTATAATAAATTGCTTGAGCACTCTCAGTTTATCAGTAGGCCTCGAAAAAACGATATCCTTTGTCGAAAAACTCAAGGAGAAAGCAGGCCAATTAATTGGAATATCTCGAAGAGATTTTGGTAATCTTAACATCCCCAAAATCGAAACTTATGGAACCACTTATTTAAAATTGGAGCAGCATTTCAGAATTGCACAGAACAATACTATCGCTTACGAAGGGAGGTATACTCACAGAAAACCTGGAGGAGGTATTTTGCGGCAGTCGGAATTTGTTACACAGGATGTAACAACTTACGAAATTACCTCGGCGAAAATTTCGAATGATTCGAGTCGCAAAACAAAGAAAGCGTTTTCAGAAAAACCAAAAGCAGTTCAAACCTCTTTCAGAATAGAAATGAGTGATAAGGAAATGGAACAGAGAAGAAATACTCCGTTGCCTTATACTGCAGCTATAAATCCTCAAAAGACAACTATTTATTACGAGCCTGAGGATGTGGATGATGACGAGGAAGAAGATCTTGATGGCGATCTAGATATTTAAGTCTTTATGGATTTGAAGAGTTTTACTGTAAGGACTGATTTTTTTTAGCAATTTTTAATTATGAAATTTCGTTATATTTATCACAATAAATGAGTGAAATGAATAGGAAGAACAATCAAGTATTTATTACTGTTATTTAAATCAGACGACTTAAGATTAACTTATTTTGATAAAAAGAGATATTTCGGGTTTCACTCGTGTAAAAAACTACGAATTCTTTGCCGACGTTTCGTGAACATTCAGGGCTGACCTGAAACTGTGGTATCAGGTCATGATGTTCTTAGGTATACTTTCTACGATGCCTGTGATTGGCCAGAGCGCCCCACCGTGGGGACTGGTCGAACTTGATTGGCCAATCAAGTCTTTTTTAAAAAATCCGGGAGAACGGAAAGCCAAATCGGATTGGTATTATATCCATTGTCCCTATTGATGTTATTAGGGTGTTTTAAGATTTCGATTACTTCTCTATGTTTTCTTGGAAATTTGTTGTGTGTTTTTGCAATGACTGTTGTTTCATCACATAAAATGTTATGTCCTGTTTCGATATGATGTTCAGCTAGTGCTGATTGTGTGAAATGTTTTAGCCTGACTTTACATTCATGTTCCTTCATACGTTGGCCCGCTCACCGCTCTCCCGGTTTCTCCAATATAGACTTTGCCACAAGAACAAGGAATTTTATATACTCCTGGATCACTGAAGGGTGCCTTTTTATCTTTAGGATTATTTAGTAGTTGTCCTATTTTCGCAGGTGGTTTAAATATGGTTTGGATGTTGTGTTTGTTGAGAATTCTTCCTATTTGTTATGTGACACCTTGGATGTAAGGTAGGGTGGTGGTCATTTTTCTCTCTCTTTCTTTCGTAGGATCTTTCTTTATTAGGATTTGTTTAACGTTTTGTAATTCCTTTTGTAAGTTGTCTTTGTCTGTTATGGAGACAGCTCTGTATGCAAGGGAGTTGATGACCGATTGTTTTTGAGATGGGTGATGGTGGGAGGAGGCATGTAAGTATCTGTTTGTATGCGTGGGTTTCCTGTAAACTTCATGTCCTAGTGTTATCAGATTTTTTGTACACTAATGCGTCCAAGAAAGGCAATTTTCCGTTTTGTTATATTTCCATGGTGAACTGGATATTAGGATTTAATTGATTGATAAAATCGAAAAACTTATTTAGTTCATCTCGTCCATGTCGCCAGATAACAAATGTGTCATCAACGTAACGGAACCAGAATTCTAGTTTAAGTTTGGCTTGGTTGAAGATATTAGTTTCTAGATGTTCCATAAAGACATTGGCTATTACAGGTGAGATTGGGGATCCCATTGCTACCCCTGAGGTTTGTTCGAAGAATTGGTTATTGAACGAGAAGTAAGTATTATTGAGACATTGTTCTATCAAAGGTACAAGCTCGGAAGGGAAGTTTGTGAAAGATTTAATAATATCAATTGTATCCGAGATTCGTACTTTTGTAAAAAGGGATACTACGTCGAAACTCACTATGATTTCTTGGGGTTTAATGTAAATCTCTTGTATCTTTTTAATAAAGTCAAATGAATGAATGAGTTTATTGCGCTGACGATCGGTCTGAGTGGAATGTTTTCTTTGTGGATTTTTCGGAGCCCGTAAAGTTTTGGAGAGATGGGATTAGTAGGTATTAAGTTAGATATTGTTTGACTGTCAAGTTTAGAGTCTTTGAGAAGAGTCTTTGTTTTACTGACTATTGTTTTTGTGGGGTCCTTTTTAAGTTTTTTCTATGTATCGTCAAAAGGTCTATGATTTTGTTTATAGTCTTCTTTATTCATTATTACTGTTGCGTTGCCTTTTTCTGCGGGTAATATTATAATATCTTTATTTTGATTGAGTTCTTTAATTGCGGTTTTTTTCCTGTTTGTTAAGTTTCAGGATGGAACTTGAGCTTGGCGTAAAATGTTGGCCGTCCTGCGTCGTATGTCATTCGCTTTTTCGGATGAAAGGGTATATATTGTGGATTCTAAATTGCTGATTATTTCTTCTTTTGGGATTTTCGAAGGAGCTACAGCAAAATTATGTCCTTTAGATAAGGCTGAAATCATTTCATTGTTGAGAGGGTGGTCGGACATGTTTTTTACTGTATTTGTTAGTTGAGATTGCTTTACTGGAAGTAATTTGTAAAATTTTGTTTTTGGGTGGAAAGCTCTTTAATCCGTTGGGATTGGTCAAACGATATGCGGTCGAATGTGGACCAAATGTCAAATCTGAGGGTATTTGATAGAAAAAGGTGAAGTTTTAATAGTTTTTTAGAGGTAGTGTGCAAAAGAAATTTGGTATGCTGTATTCTTTCTTTCACGAGAAGCAAACTTGTATTATGCAGAATCGATTTGGATTTAGATGTTCCCAAATTATTTTTCAGTTGTAAGATTTTTTGGACTATTTTGTTGTCTCTGTACCATTTCAAAAAATCTAAGGATATTAGTAGCTTCCCTTGAGAAGTCCTGAGCTTTCACGATGATTCATTTTGATAAAAAGAGATATTTCGGTTTTCACTCGTGTAAAAAACTACGAATTGTTTGCCGACAGGCATCGTAGAAAGTATACCTAAAAACATCATGACCTGATACCTCAGTTTCAGGTCAATCCTGAAGATGTGAAAGCATAAAATCTATTATCAACTTATTTTATGATACGGCTTCCTAAATTATATACTCGTTTTACTTTTAAGTAAAAAAACTTAAAATTACATTTTATAATATTAAAATTGGTAGATAAAAGAATATTAATGAAAAAAGAAGCCGGAAAACCTGTAAGTGTCAGAGAATTTTTGCATCCTTGAAAAAACCTAGATTTTTTTAATTTACTTGTTGAAAAATTTTTTTTTTGTTGGAACTTAATTTTTTAACTTAAGATTTGTGTTTTTTTTTTGAAAATTCAACGCTTTCAGTTTAAGATTCATTGTTTTAATGGAGATTTATAATATTATTTGAATATTCAACAGTTTGGTTGACAATTCATATATTTTCTTGAAAATTGCTGCTTTTGGTTAAAAAAGAATCTTCTGGATTGAAAATTTATCTTTTTGCGTGGAATTTTATTTATTTTTTTGCTTGAAAATTTTAATGTGGTTAAAAATTCGTATTTTTTGGTTGAATTTACCTGTTTCTGAGATGAAAGTAAAATCTTCTGAGGTTGAAATATTTACTATTATTTTTTCGTTTAAAATCTATCTTTTTTGGTTGAAAATTTAACTACTGGGCTGACAATTGAAATCTTTCGTTAAAAAATCACTGTTTCGCTTAAAGATTCAGGGGTAAAAGTTTATCTCCTTTTAGTTGAATATTAAGATATTTTGTTGGGCATTCCTGTATTTGGTTAAAAACTCGTCTTTTTGTTAAAAGATATTCAGTTTAATTGAAAATTGAACTATTTTTCGAAGGTTTGTGTTTTTTTGGTTAAAAATTAATTTTTTCGAACAAAACTTAATTAAGTCATTTGAATATCTTATAATTTTACGTGTAAATTCATCTTCTTAGTTAATACATAGTTTTTTTAACTGAAAATTTATCCTTTTTAGTTGAGAATTCCTTTATTTTTATCTATTCCAGTTGAAGATTCATAATTTTAGATGAATATTTATCACTTTGGTTGAAAATTCATCTTTTTTGTTAAAAATTCAACTATTTTCTAAAAAAATTGATGTTTTGGTTTAAAATTTATCTATTTGAGAAATCTATCTTTTGTAGTTGAAAATTAACTATTTTCTTGAAAATTTATATTTTGGCTTAGAAATTTAATAGTTTGGCTATTCTTTTTCTGTCAACTGAAAAATGTTTTCTGTTGGAAAATTCATCTACTTGTTTGAAAGTTAAACTGTGTTGTAAAAGGTTCAACATTTTAATATTCATCTCTTTTGTCAAAAATTAAACTATTTTTTGAAAATTCGTTATTTTTCAGATTGATAAATTATATTTTTTGTTGAATATTCCATTATTTGGTTGAAAATTAATGTATTTGGTTAAAAAATCGTCTTTTTCTTTTAAAATAATGTGTTTTGGTTTAAAATTCATGTATTTCCTTGAAAAGTGCTCTTTTTGGTTGAAATTTAATCTTCTTACTTGAATAATCCTCTTTTGTTCGAAAATTCATCTATTCAAATAAAATATTCATAATTTTAATTGAAAAATATATGTATTTATTTGAAATTTTCTCTTTTGGTAGAAAAAAAATCTTATTTTAATTCTAATTATTTTGGTTTAAAAATTTAAATATTTAAGTTCAAGATGAACAATTTTTTTTTGAAAATTCATTACTGAATATTTGCTGTTGCGGAAAAAAGCAATTTTTCTTTGCGTTGAAAAAGATTTATTTTTTAACTGGAAATTTAGCTATTCAATTTTTGGTTTAAAATTGATCTTTTTTAGTTAAAAAATTCAAGTATTAGGTTAAAAATTCGTCTTTTAATTAGAAAATTAATCTTCTCGTTTGAAGATTGAACTATTTGGTTCAGAATTCATCTACCCTGTTGCAAATGCAATATTTTCACTTGTAAGGAATTTCAAGCGATTTGAATTGAATTTAATATAATATAATATAGTATTCACATTAATGTTGTTGAAAAAAATATAAGCGTTTCGATATGTTCGTGAAAAATATTTTTATCTCCACTGTTAGAATATACTCTCAATTTTAAGTATATAAAGATGAAATATAAATTTGTTTTAAATAGTATTCATATCCATGGACTCTCGTACTAAATTCAAGAAATAATTTTGTTTTTAGCATTCTTTATTCAATTATCCGATAGTGGCAATATGTTTAAGAATATCTTATGATATAAGTTATCAAAGCTTTCTATATTAAACATATAAAGTTACTTTCACAAACTAAAAAACAGCTTTTAATTTTATATATACATTTTTATTTTTCAAACATTTATATATTAACGAGGATTGAAAAAAACGAGTATTTATAATAAATCAAAGAAATTGTGTACACATTGCAATATTGTTTGAAAAATTGCCTTATTGCTTCCTGCTACGAACGAACTATCCGAAAAAAATATCCTTACTACTTCCTGATAAGAACGGGCCATCTGAAAAACGGAATTGATTACAAATTTTTAATAGTAAAAACTGGTTAATTCTATAATACACATGTAAGGCCATGTGACACAGCTAAATTCCTATATTACCGACCTCACTTTTTCAGTTCACTGAATGTTTTTCTGAACCTAAGAACTTTTTTTGTAAATAAAATATCGAGCTGAAACTTTGGAAAATGTATTAGAGTACAATAAAGTACGTTTAGGTACTTCATTTTGGTAGGAACTTCACTGAAAATTATTTTATCTTTTTTCTGAACCTCGACATTTTTTGAACGTTCCAACTTTTTTAATACACAAAATATCGGTCTCAAACGTTGAGAAATGCAAGAGCCGAAAGAAAACTACGTTTAAGTACAAATCTTAATAATAAAGGATGTAAAAAAAAATATTTCAACTATCAATTCCATCGGAATCAGCCGGTAACGTTGTACACGAAAATACGAACCCTGGCGGCCACTAGACGAGGCTCTAGAGGGTTCGTATTTTCGTGTACAACGTTACCGGCTGATGCCGATGGAATTGATAGTTAAACATTTTTTTACATCTTTTATTATTAAGATTTGTACTTAAACGTAGTTTTCTTTCGGCTCTTGCATTTCTCAAAATTTGAGACCGATATTTTATGTATAAAAAAAGTTGGAACGTTAAAAAAATGTCGAGGTTCAGAAAAAAGATAAAATAATTTTCAGTGAAGTTCCTACCAAAATGCAGTACCTAAACGTACTTTATTGTACTCTAATACATTGTCCAAAGTTTCAGCTCCATATTTTATTTATAAAAAAAGTTTTTAGGTTTAAAAAAACATTCAGGGAACTGAAAAAGTGAGTTCGGTAATATAGGTATTTAGCTATGTCACATGCCCTTAAATAAATAATAAATATGAAACATACTTCGATACGTTCGCAAGCCCAAGAATACAATTTTAGACATCGTTTGTACGTCGGGTCCTCAGGAGATCTTTGTCTTACAAAATTAAGGCACTTCCTTGCCAATTTGAACTCGTTGGACTTACTAAATCCAAGAGCGAGGTATAGATTAATTACAGAGTTCTTTGGTTCTGTCTCAAATATTTTCTTGAACATATCAAAAGATTTAGTGGAATGCCATTCCCAGCAATCTGTTTGATCTTCCAAGATTTCAGCAATGTATAATACATATAATGCCTCTGGATGTAGTTTGTAAGCAGTTTCGAAGGCTTCGATTTTTTTTGGCAAGGCTTAAAGTATAATTGTGGACGTCTTCTTTGACTTCTGAAATGTTTATCCATGATAAAGTACCATTCAGCAAATTCTGGATTATCCTTCATTGCCAGTTTAGCAAATTCGATTGCTTTTCCGGTTTCTCTTTTCCATGATGTGTTGTACTTTGACCAATCCAAACTTTTGCGTCCATGGAGTGTACTTCTGGTTTTTGGACTGGCAGGATAATCGATTTCCTTGATAAGCTTCAGAATCTCTTCTACTTTTTCGAAATTCTTTAACTTCGCTTGAAAATGGCAATTTGTTCCATTATAAATATTCTCTAGTACGTCTAGAGAAATATTCTCATAATCTCTGAAAAGGAATTTTGATAAATGATCATGAAAGCAATTTTTTGGGACCATGATAGAAATAGGAGATGTTAGTCAACTAATTACACTGGGAACCCGCTTTACCGGAACCTAGATCAAATGGGGCGAGAGAGAGAGAGAGAGAGACAAGAAGAAGAATTTGGAGAACCCCGATTTATCGAGAAGGCCATTGAAGGCACCCCCAAAATGCCCAGTAAAGCGGGTTCCCAGTGAATCTCACATTATTAAGGGTTGCTACAGGTCAGGAAAGTCTAAACAAAATTAAACAAGTCAGGGAAAGTCATAGAATATCAGAAGAAACCTAAAAAAGTAATTAAATTTTCGATAAACTAAAGTTTAATGTTATACAAATTCTGTATGACTGTGGTCCAGACTTCACACTCTTTTCCCATTTTTCAAAGAATGAAAACTTTTTAAATAAACAGTTTATTGGTATAATTTTGTTTCAGAATTCATCTCTTTTAGTTAAAAATTCTCCTATTTGCTGGGGAATTTAATTACTTTGTTGAAATTACGTTTCTTTTTTGGTCAAAATTCAATTTCTTTAACTACAAATTTAGCTATTCTTTTTTGTTGAAAATTCAAATTTTTGGGGTGATTATTCTACTGTTTTCTAGAAAATTCGCCTTTCTGTCTTAAAAATTCGGCACTTTTGTTGAAAATTGGCCTTTTTGGATTGAAAAATATATTATTTTGGTACAAAATTCTCTTTTTATTAATAATTAAAATCCTTTTGTTTGAAATATCTACTATCTGAAGATTCCTGGAAAATTTTGAAATGTTTGCAAATTTTAGGAGCAATTCGTGTCAGCTTAAGGGATGCTTGTAATTTCATCTCTCTTGGTAAAAATTTAATCTTTTTTGTTAAAAATTAATGTATTTTGGTTGAAAATTCAACTACTTGCTTAACAGTTGAACTACATACTTTGTCAACACATTTTTTTTATTCATAATTTTAGTCAAAAATTCTTCTCTTTGGTTGAAAATTCGTTTTTATGTATTTAAAATTAATTTTTGTAATTAAAAATTCAAGCATTCCAATTAAAGATTCAGAATTTTAGTTAAAATATTTCGTTGGAGGAAGTTATAATTTTTTTATTGCAAATGTAACTATTCCATTTATAGTCGAAAATTCATTTTTTATAATTAAAAATTCAACAACTTGGGTAAAAGTTCAGCCAATATGTTACAAGTTAATTTTTTGGTTGGTTGATGGTTCATCTCTTCGGTTGAAAATGTAACTAATTCATTGAAAATTCTTTTTTTTTAGATTAATTAAAAGAAAATGTAACGTTTTTCAGTATAAAACTAATATTCTTGGTTGAAGTTTCCTATTTTGTGATTAAAAATGTAACAGTTTGTTTGAAAATTACTTTTTGGTGAAAATTCATATTTTTGAGTTGAAAATTTAACTGTTTTACAGAAAATTTGTATTCTGGTTTAAAAGTTCAACAGTCTGGGTAAACTTTTTAATCTTCATTTGTTAAGAAACCTTTTTTTAAATTCAACTACCTGGTCGACATTAAAAATTAGTTAGGGACTTTTGAAATTGGGATTTTGTAGCAATCCTGGTTCTTGGAAAAAATTTAATTTTTTAAATTAAAAAAAATTAATCTTACTCGTCATTTTTCATTGTTTCTAATTGTATTCCCGCCAACTTCAAATTTTCGTTAGATTCGGTGAAGTCTTCTTTTAAAGCATTTTCATAAACTGTTAGGATCAGGCGCATTAACTTTAATATCGGAACGAGATTTTCGTCCTCGCGAGTTTTCCATTCCTCAAATTCTTAAAAATATTCTTTTATCTCATCAGGTCCCACTTTCATGAAATGTAAAATATCCTCCAGATTGTCGTTCACGCCAGTTCTCGATTTCTCACTATCCTTAACAATTTGATCAATCTCATCGCCATTAATCGCATCGAGTCCCCATGTAAAAGGACATTCCAGATTTTTAAGTTTTTCCAAAGTTTGATTTTCTTCTGATATTTTGCTTTTATCGTTCCTACATAAGAAATATTCTCAATTTTTAACATTCAAAAATTTTAGAAGCATTTTTCAAAATCTTCCGCTTGAAAGAATTTAAATAAATTTTGCATATAAATATAATTGTATATACATATATGAATTATGTTAAGGGCATGTGATACTTCGTCGTGAAGTCACTCGGGTACAGTTCCCCCGGCTTTTTTCCCACAAAAATGAAAATGTTTAAAAAATGAAACTCGAGATGCTATAAAATATCATGACGGACGTCCCCGGACTCGTTTTTGAGAAATAATAACAAAAAAATTTATTGTGCTAAAAAAATTTTATGCATATGCATTATTTTGAGGTTACGTCGTTTTTTTATCTCTGACATTCCGATAATTTGGAAATTATTGATGAAATAAACTTTTTTGATTGCCTAAAACAAGGTTAGTTCCGGGACATAGTTAATATGTTTATTTGTAAGTCTAAAGTTTTCGGCCAAAATTTTATTGTAGTTTGGAAGTAACGCTTGGGAGAATTGTAACACACATAACCTCGAAATATAAACACGTTTTTAACAAAAGCAAATTTTTTTGGAATTAACCCATCAAAATGTGTGCAGGAACGTTTGTTAGCATGTTCACTATCATTCCTCAGAATATGAAGAAAAAATATTTATTAATCTAGGGAAAAAGCCGGGGGAATCTAACACTGATAAAATCGATACTAATTCCTAAGCGCCATGCAAATTAATTGAATTTAGCAAAATTAATTTTTTTTTAATTAAGGGCATGTGACACAGCTAAATACCTATATTACCGACCACAGTTTTTCAGTTCACTGAATGTTTTTTTGAACCTAAGAACTTTTTTGTAAATAAAGTAT
>NC_046662.1:20840684-20855895 GCF_010883055.1 Belonocnema kinseyi | reverse complement strand
TTTTATTTACAAAAAAAGTTCTGAGGTTCAAAAAAACATTCAGTGAACTGAAAAACTGTGGTCGGTAATATAGGTATTTAGCTGTGTCACATGCCCTTAACCAACAAAAAAAGTGTAAACGGACGTCCGTTAGCATGTTCGCTACCATTCCTCATAATTTAAAGACAAAATGTTTATTAATCTAGGGAAAAGGCCGGGGGAATCTAACACTGATAAAATCGATACTAATTCCTAAGCGCCATGCATATTAATTAAATTTAACAAAATTAAAATTTTTTTTTATTTAACCAACAAAAAAAGTGTGCAAGAACGTCTGTTAGCATGTTCGCTATCATTCCTCAGAATTTGAAGAAAAAATATTTATTAATCTAGGGAAAAAGCCGGGGGAATCTAACACTGATAAAATCGATACTAATTCCTAAGCGCCATGCAAATTAATTAAATTTAGCAAAATAAAATTTTTTGTAATTAACAAACAAAAAAGTGTGCAGGGACGCCCGTTAGCATGTTCGCTATCATTCCTCAGAATTTGAAGACAAAATATTTATTAATCTGGGAAAAAAGCCGTGGAAATCTAACAGTGATAAAATCGATACTAATTCCTCAGCGCCATGCAAATTAAATTAGCAAAATTAACTTTTTTAACTAACCAACAAAAAAAGTGGGCAGGGACGTCCGTTAGCATGTTCGCTATCATTTCCCAAATTTTTAAGACAAAATACTTATTATTCTAGAAAAAAGCCGGGGAACTGGTAAAATTGATAATTTTTTAAGTATCACATGCCCTCAGAGTATTTTTCAAAAATTTGTAATATTCCAAACTTGTATTGAAAAAACAAAATACATAATAATAATCTAAAATAAACACTTTTATTTCAATAAAAAATACAGTAAACCTTAAAAATAAATTTTAATGAAGAATTAAATAATTTATCTAAGAGTTTTAAACAATCTTAAAATAAAGAAACAGGATCTTACCATCAAGTTTTAGAATAAATGCAGAAACTTCTTTAAAACGATGTTTCTTGAAGTGTTTTTCTTATTTTTCAACGTTTCCCCTGATTTTCCACTACAACTGAGGACGTAACCATGGAAGTAACAACATCGTTTATTTCTTTTGTTCGTTCTAGAGATCCTCCAGGGCGAGTTCAGACACGTTTCTCCCTTCAATAGTCGCCGCTGTACCGGAACTTTGATATTTTCATGGAGCGCGAAAAGTTTGAAGTTTTATTTTTTATTAATTCTTTTGTTTATGACAATTTTGAAGTATATGTGTTTCATAGTGAATATTATTTTCCCCTAACCTTAATAACTAACCTTCCCAATAATTAATAATGTTCTTGTTTAAGTGTTGTCTCTATTCAGTATTAAATCCTGTTAAAAATAAAATTGTGATTTAAAGATAGCGCCACCTCATGCCAATTAAAACTCATAAAAATTTAACTAGTTCCGGTACAGTGGCGCCAATCAGATTTTGAGTAACCCGTGTCACAACTCTCCCTTGAGGATCTCTAGTTCGTTCTACTTTCCTGCAAGAGATTTTCTTTTTTTTTTTAAACAATGTAGTGTACCATTTTTTGATCAGTAAACTCGATACAAAAAAAGAATATCTTTGCACTAGGAAATAAAGAATTATGGAAATGATTTTCAAGATTTTTATTTTAAGTCAGATTTATTTCGACTAATGGTATAAAGTTTCTTTTCCTTTATAATGAGAGCAGCAAATATTAAAATCCGTATTGCTATTTTTAAAATTAGAATTAACAATAAAAAAATTAAAACATTGAAAATTACTTACAAAAGTTATTCGCAACAAAATATTTAATAATAGCTTTACAAAATAATATTTTAAAAAAGATTGTATCTTTTTAATTTTGTGTATTATGAATTTTATATTTTGGAAATATATTTTTGTGACACAAATCAGCATTACTTTTTTTCTTTAAATTGAAAGAAACTCGTTTTGAGTTTTCGAAATCCTTTAATATGCATTTTTACAAATAAATAAATTGTTCTTATGGTAAACCCATTGTCCAATAAAATTTGCAATAAATTAAATTAAACGTTTCTTTAATGAAATAATTGAAAATAAATTGTTCCCGTACTGGAATATCATGTGTTTTTGAACAGCATCAGGATGAGTATGCATCATACTGTGTGTATTCATAACAAAACTATAATTTTTTAAAATGTTTTAACCTACTGCTAATTGTTAAAACAATTTTTATTTGTTTAAAAAAAATTATCGTACAATATCAAAAATTGAAGATATTTTATGAGTGCTATAGCCTAAGTAATAAATGTGAAGAGCTATTTCTGAAAATATTTGTTATTTTTAGTTCTTATTATTTATTAAAAAATTTATCTTAAAATGCTAATTTAAAGAGAAAATTAGAAGGCACTTTCGAGATGAATCACTGCTGAATTTTATCATCAAAGTTTTTTGTTAAATTTCAATAATTTCATTAAGGAATTTCAAATAATTGAAGATATCTCGTAAGATTTCGAACTTACTCACGGAATTTCAAGGATTTTAATCGATTAGGATAGTTTTTATGGATTTACGCAGATTTTCATGGAATTTCGTAGATTTCAAGCGATTTTCAGAGATGTCTAAATAAATCACGGGATTTAAAAGAATGTCAAAGAATTTTCGAACACTATATTAATAAAGGATTTAATGGAATTTGAAGTATTTTTAATTGCTTTCAAAAGATTTTAATATATTTTAAGGGATTTCTAAAGATTCGGAAAGATTACCATGACATTTGCAGATTTTAATGAATTTTAAAGGGACTTCGAAATTATTCATGGAATTTCAAGGATTTTAACTGAGTTTTAAAGTTTTAAAGGGATTTGCATGGATTTCAAGGCATTTTTATAGGATTCTGAAGATTTAGAGCGATTTCAAGGAAAATCACAGTTTTTAGAGAGATTTAAGAGAGTATAAAAGATTTCAAATTAAGTCATGGGATTTTGAAAGATTTTTTGTGACACTTGAGTATTATGACAAATTTTTAAGGGTACCAGCGGATTTGAATGAAATTTAAAATATTTAAATTAATTTAGAGATTTTAAAGGATTTCAATAGGTTTCAAAATATCCTAAAATATATTCAAATATCCTAGAAAAGTAAGTAAGATTTTTAAAGTTTTAACGGGATTTGAAAGGATTTCCGAATAATATAATGGATTTTAAGGAATTTCCGGGAACTTTAATGGCTTTTAGAAGATCTTAATATATTGTGTTTAAAACATTTATAATTTTTTTAACATTTCCAAAAAAGCCAGTGTTTTAAAGGGCTAGATAATATAGTATGACCAACCATTTTTTAAACTTTCGAATTCAAATATTTTTTGCACATTTCCAAAAACATCCAGGGTGTTTAAAAGTAGAAACAAACTTTTCACTTCTATTCAGCGGAATAATATAATGTCTTGACAGCGCCACATTAGCGGCCAGGACGGTCTATTCGGGACCTGAATAGTTACCGGATAATCTTCCACACTGGTCCCGAACTCCTTTAACACTTAAAAACTTTAGTCTAATGTTTACAAATAATGTTACTTTAACTTGAGAAGATAAAATATTGAAATAGATAAGATTATTAATGAACAAAGAATTTTCTCACAAACCATACATTAGTTTTTTGCTTTAATTTACAACGTAATAAAAAAACAAGTACATACGGAAAACATACTGTTTATTTCTCCACACGTAATAAGAATATACATATTTAATAGGTATAAAACTGCATTTGAGTTCTCGTTATATTCTAATTTTAAAATAACTTATTTTATGAATAAGTTTGTATAAAATGAAAACTTTGTTGTCAAGCAAATAAAATAAAAATTTTCAGATCATTTTCTGAACGTTAAAACCGTGTGTAATAGTCATTTCTTAAAACAATTTCAAACCCTGCAAATTTTTTACGACTTTGAGAACATCGTCATCGCAGTACTTTTTTAGCTTAAGGCATGCTTCTTTCGTAGAAAAATCCAAATCTCTTTCCTGTTCAACTGCGGGAAAAAATGTATACTTCAGAAAGACATAAACGTTTATACTTTCTGAAGAAAGTATGAACGGATGCTTCTGAAATTAAAGAAAGGAAAAATTGAAAAAAACTCAGTATTTCATATCAAAATAAATAACCAGAGTGACCGTTGGACTTGAAAATTTTTTATACCCGGAAATACCGGGAAACGACTGAATTTATTTTTGGTCCAGGAATCTTACAAATTTTTAGAAGAATAATGTATCCTATCACACGAAATATCCAAAATTTTATATCACATGATATAATGCAATTTAAAATAAGTTTGACTTCAACTTATTTTAATATCAGTTTCAATTATTAAATCATTTAGTTTTCAATGCCTAATTGTGAAATATTTTATTTTACAAATGTTTCATTTTGGATCTTCATTAAATATAATTGTACATTTTCAGTTTGACGAATTAAAAAATGTAATTTTGAAGACTTTAATAAACAGACTTCAATAAACAGATGAAATTCATTAACTTTAAATAGAAATTAACTAATGATTTTCAAAACTAAACTGTAGTACGAGTATCAAAAATTGAACAATAATTTATTTTACAAGCCGATTCTGAATCTGTTCAAAATTGAACAATTTGCAGATTTTAACGGTGAAAATGTAACTTTTAATTTAAAAGCCTTATTAATCAAACAAATTTAAACGTCTGATTGAAACTTTATAAACTATTACAAATTTAAATTGATTTTCAAATTAATAGATTCACAAACGCTTTTATTCCATTTCGAATCCTATTCAAATATTGCTTCAGTCTAAAATATTCCATTTTCAACCTATTTGAAATTTTGTAATGAAAAAAAAAGAACAAAAAATAGTCATCAATATTTAAATTTTCATTAAAAATGAGACACCTGTACAATTTGAAACTGATTTGTTTGTTAAACAGAAAGCCTGGAATCCTTAGTATTCCAGAATGCTAAATTTAAACTTTGAACAATGTAAATTTTAATTTTTTTTTCGAATGGGAAGAATTGTTTCTCTAACATTTTTATTCAGATGAAGGCGGGAAAATGATATATTTTTAACATTTGAATTGGGTTTAGAATGAAGAATTGCATTTAAAAATTAAATTAGTAGCGGGACATTGTATATATTTTAAAGATTTTAATCGAGTCATAAAAGATGAAATTTTGGTTTTCAATATTTTATGAATTGAAAGAAGGAGCATTCCTTTTTTTTAAATATTTTTATTGTCTTAGGAAGGAGAACCTCTTTATTTTCAATTTTGTCTAAAGTAGCACTTTTTTTATTCCATCACTTTTATTGAGTTGGAGTGGATGACATTTTTTTTCTGAATTGGAAGAGGCCATTTTTCTCATTTTAAGATATTTAATGAGTTAAGGAGAAAATTTCGTTTTTTTTTTAATTGGATAAGTGACAGTTTTTTGGTTTCTAAGATTTTTAGCAACTTTGAAGCGAGGGAATTTTGAATTAAATTTTTTCTTCATAACATTTTTATTTAGTGTAAGATAAGAATTTTTAGTTTCAACTTTTTCTGAATTGAAAGGATAATTTTATACTTTTTATATTTTCATTGCGTTAAAAGAAAAAATTTTTGTTTTTATCCTTTTTGTTGTTTTGGAAGGAATTTTTTTTTTAATTGGGAGAGGCTTGTCTTTACATTTTTATTGAGTTAAGGAGAGAAGTTTTTATTTACAATTTTGTACTGGATTGGAAGAGGGAGATTTTTATTTTGAACCTTTTCATTGAGTTGGCAGTGAGGACATTTTGATTTTCAATTATTTATGAATTGGAATAGGCCGTTTTTTTTTGGAATTTTCATTAAGTTAAAGGGGAATACTGCTACACCATTGCTATAACCTTGCAAAAAAAATATGCCCGCCGCGCGGGCACATTCTCATTCCGCGCTGGAAGCGCGGCGCTTCGCGCCAAGTTTCAGCGAGAAATTTTCAATTTCGATGAAAATTAGAAAAGTTATAGATATACTTTTAAAATTTTTTAAAAATATGCAGAAAAATAGAAAAAATATTTTTTTAAAAGATTAGTAAATTTAATTTAAATTCATCACTATATTTCTAATATATTTAGAATCCATATCTGTTAAATTTTTCGATTAGACAAAAATTCAAAAAGTTTGAGCTCTTTTAGAATTTGAATAAAAATTGTTGTCAAATTTTCTGGTACGCGTCATAAAGACTTGTAAATTATCCTAATGATATTTTTAAATTCGATAAAACTTCAAAAAGTTATATACTTTTCAACATTTTGAAAATTTTCAAAAAAAGGGAAAAAGATTTTTTTAATTGGTTAAGAAATATCAATCCAAATTTCTGCTAGATATCAAATACATGTTTTTCGAAACTATTATCATGAAATTTCCTAATTAGACAAAAGTTCCAAAAGTTAGATCATTTTCGAAAATATGCAATTTTGGTTTTTTAAGAGATCCACAAGTTGGAAGCGTTGTTTTTAGTAGATTTTAATAAGATTTACAAATTATCTTACTAAAGTTTCTCAGCTGAACACAAGTTATTGAGCGCGAAGCGCGAGTTTCGTGATGAGACTGTAATCGTCAAAGCCGTAGGTGCTTTGAGAACCTTCTTTAAAAACTAATCGAAAAAAATTTAAGTTACAATTTATGTTTGTAATTCCTCGGAAGTTTAAATCTCATTTTTGGATTTAATTTATAGTATTTACGATATTTGAAAAAATGTAGTTAAAGTGTACGCATGAAACATACAAAAATGAGCGCGAAGTGCGAGAGCGTACACGCGCGCCCCAGACGCGCTCAAACTTAGCGCGAAGCACCGCGCGCGTAGCGTGCAATGTGCATGTGCCCGCGTAGCAGGCATATTTTGTTTCTATTATTCTGACAAATGTTATACTTTCTTTGTATTTTATTGTATATTGTTGTATTTTATTGGAGTTTTAATTAGAAAATAATCCTATTGCAATATTCAAAATACTTTTCAATATGAGTAGAAAGGAACAACTTTTTAGCTGTACAACTTGTAAATTCCTGTCGATTCTTGTAGTTGTATTTTATTTGTAAATTCTTGTAGGAAATTTAAACTGCAATAAAATACAGCAATATACAATAAAATTCACACACACAAAAAACTAAAAAAATTGTACTTTTCTGTAATTTTGGTTTTAATTTATTGCATTTATTTGTATATTCCAGTAAAAACGGTTTTAATTTGTTGTACTATTTTGTAAAAAAAATTCTACCAGGACACTTCTATTGCTTTAAAGATTTTTATTGAAATGGAAAGAGCGGAAATTTCGGTTTTTGTTTTTCTGAATTTGAAGAGGCCCTGCCATTTTTTCTTGTTAATATTTCTATATAGTGGGGGGAGGGGGCAAAATTTGTTATTTTTAGCCCACATGTGAAGGATGGGAATGTTTTATTTTCAATTCTCTACTGTACTGGAAAAGGGACCTGTTTTATTTTCAAACTTTTGCTTTTTTATGGTATTTAATTTAAATTTGTTCAATTGGAAAGTGCGTTTGATTAAAAAAAATTTTAGCTTCAATTTTAAAAGTTTCAAATTCAAAAGTGTCCCCACTTTGAGTGCTTTAATTTCCAGTTCAGTTTTGACTACTTCAAATAAAAATGTTTTCAGTTTTACGAATATGAATTTTTAAATTTCAATGACCATGAAAAATGTTTGCGAACCGGGATAAGAACCGGGGATTTTTTCGTCAATTACGACGACCACCCTGTTAAAGATAGAAGAAATATGAATACACACCTTGAATAAATCACTTTCTGGATCTTTTTCAAAAGCTTTCAAATAATATTTAACAGCATTTGGAATATCTTTGTTGAGAATGAAAAAGCATGCTGCGAGATGCAACAACAAATCTAACTCTCTGCGTTCATCAGTGGACTCATATTTTTCAATCATTTTTTGCAAATGATTAATGAAGTCGTAATTGACTTTTTGCTTGTGTTTGCATCGAAGGAAAGACATTTCTGCACAGTAATTGAAGTCTTTCGAAGCTTTCAAATAATAATCAGCAGCCTCCTAAATAAAAATAATAAACATTTATTCAATGTATAAGGTTATATTAGCTGTTGATTAATCAGTGATGGGTAATAACTTATTGTTACAATTACCTAAGTTACCGGAAAGTTACTTTTAGTAACATGGAATTTAATGTTAGTTTCTTTAAAGTTACTTTGCGTTTTTGGTAGAGGTTTGTCGGCCAGTCGTCGGTGAAAATTAATCTCTTAGTTCAGCATTAAGCTATTTTGTTGAAAATTCATCTTTTTTGGTTAAGTTCAACTGTGGTTAATTCCAAATTAAATTCTTTTTTGGATGAATAAATATTCAACTTTTCGCTTAGAATTCATGTTTTTTTTTAATTCACGTATTTTGGTAGAAACTACCAACTGTTTGATTTTACAGTAACTTTTTTTGGTCATAAATTCATATTTTCGGTTTAAAAATGAAACTGACTTATGGAAAATTCGTCTTTTTGGTTTGAAAATTCAACAATTTTTTGGAATTTTTTTCTTTCCTATTTCGAAATTTGGCTTTATCGTTTCAAAATTGATCTCTGTTGGCAACAAAATCGCATCTTTTTTATTCAAAAATTTAACTATTTGACTCGTAAATTAATCTTATTTGGTTTGAGAATACAGCTATTTTGTCGAAAATTCGTCTTTTTTGGTTAAATTCAACGGTAATTAATTTCAAATTGAATTCTTCTTTGGATAAAATAATATCAGATATTATACTGATCGTTGAGAATTCATCTATCGTGGTTAAAAATTTCTGTATCTTGGTAGAAAATTAAACTGTTGGGTTTAACAGTAACTTTTTTGAGAAAAATTCATATTTTTGGTTTGAAAATGAAACTTTTTTGTAGGAAATTCGTCTTTTTGGATTGAAAAAGGAACAATTTATTGGACATTTTTTTTCTTTATTTTTTCGAAATTGGACTTATTATTTTCAAAATTTATCTCTTTTGGTGTAAAAACCATATTTTTTTATTTGAAATTTCAACTATTTGAAATGGAAAATTAATCTGATTTGTTTGAGGATTTAGTTATTTTTCTGAAAATTTTTATTTTTTGATCGAGCTAAGCTGTATTTTATTTTAAATAAAAATCTTGTTTGGTTCAAATAATATCATCTATTATATCTTTCCTTGAGAATGCATCTATTTTGGTTGAAAATTCATTTTTTTCAATTCAATAATTTTGCTACAAAGTTCAATTAGTTGGTTGAAAAATAACGAACATTTTTTTTAAATTGGTTTCAAATTTCACCTCTTTTGGTAGAAAAAATTATTGATAGATCATTCAACTACTTTGTAGAAAATACGTCTTTTCTGATAAAAAATGTAACTACTTGGTTGAAACTTGAACTAACTCGATAAAATATCGTTTTATTTTTGGTTGAAAATTAATTTTCTTGATAATTTAAGTAATAATTTGTCCTTTAGATAAAAAATTAATGTTCTTGGTAGAAAATCATCTATTTAGGTTGAAAATTCAACCATTTGATTGAAAATTAAATTTTTTAGTTGAGCATTCATAATTTTGGCTGACAATTTATCTATTTGGTTGACAATATAACTACTACGTTGAAAATTATTATTATTTCGTAGATTTCAAATTATTTATGTCTTACAGTCCAATCGTAAATCGAAAAATAAATATGAGTCAAAAAAAAAACATGTTATTCGAAACTCAGTCAAACAGATCAAATTTCAGTCAAAAAAGTAACAGCGTAGGTTAGGACGGTTCGTCCGTTCCTAACCTACGCTAATTTGTTTTCTCGTACTATATTTAAAAAAAAATGTAGTCTAATCGATTGAAGTCTCGAAATTTTTTTTTTGACACTTCTAAAATGACTAAAATTTTAATTAATTTTTTTTTAAACAATTGAATTAAATGTTACTTTTTTGACTGAAATTTGATCTGTTTGACTATTTTAAACCATCATCAACTCAGGTTAAGAACCTTTGAAAAAGGTACGCATGTGTACCGAAACGTCAGGAAGTTCAAAAGGAGTTTTTTTTTCTATTAAATAAATATCTGAGTTTCGAAGAACATGTTTTTTTTTAACTCATATTTACTTTTTGATTTACGATTGGACCGTAAGACATAAATAATTTGAAATCTACGAAATAATAAATATCAACGGTCGAAGAAAGGATTGATTTGTTTCATCAAATCATTTTACGAAAATTATTATTTTCGCGATAAAAATTTAACTATTTGGTTGAAAATTCATGTCTTTTTTTAAAAATTTAACTATTTGGGTATAAGCTCCAACTATTTGGTTGTAAAGTAACTTTTATTGTTGAAATTTCTCCTTTTGGCTAGTAAATTAGGAATTTAAAATGTCTCAAATTTAATCCTAGAAAAAGCAATTTTGTCCGAAATTTGAAACGTTTCAGGCCTAATTCGTTTGAAGTTACGTTTTTTTGAATTACCATCTTAGTTATTTATATTTATAAATGATAAAATGAAGAAAGTGCAAAAAGTAACTTTTTAGGTTAATTAAAGTTACTTTATCTAGTAACTGCAATTAGTTACGAAGATAAGGTAACTTACCAAACAATGTTGTTAATATAAATAAATAAATATATATATATAATTTATAATATAAATATAAATTTTACATCGAATTTTCTCAAGGATTGCAAATACACTCCTCTGTAATGAAGATACATGCAATCTTCAGGAGATCGCTCCTCCACAAAATCGAGGCACTTTTTGGCAAATAATAATTCCCGTTCTCCTCGTGATCTAATAAATCCAAGAGCGAGTCGTAATTGTATGGTACAACTCTGTGGATTAGTGTTGTATATTTGCTCATATATAGACAAAGCCCGCGGATAATCCTTTTGCTCTTTATAAATTAAAGCCATACGGATCCCATAAATATGTTTTTGCGATAGCTCGTACGCTTTTTTGAAAGCTTCAATTTCTTCTTTGCAGGGTAGTGAATAATATTGTGGGCCTTTTCTTTGACGCCTTAAATTTATACCCTGAATAAAATGCCAGGCAGCAAATTTTGGATTATCTCGGATTGCCAGGCTAGCGAAGTCAATTGCGTTTCGGATTCCTCTTTCTCCTGATTCTTTGTACTTTGACCAAGCCAAACTTTTACATCCATTGAGAGTACTTCTGGCTTTTGGATTTGTGGAATAATCGATTTTCTTTATCGTTTTAAGACTCTCTTCCACTTTTTTGAAATTCTTTAACTGCATTTCCAGATGGCACTTTGTTCCGTTTAGAATATTTTCTAGAACTTCTAGAGAAATGTATTGAATATCTCTGGAAAAAATGTTTTAGAAATTTCTCAGAAATGTTTAAAGTAAAACTTTGTTAGATTTAAGATTTAGATTTCATTGCAGTCAGAAAAATAATCCTGAGAAAAACAAATACTTATATTTTCAGTAAAGAGATTAATTACACAAAAGGCGTCACGTTGTGTGATTAGAATTTAAGAGAATAAAAATTTTTCTAATATAAATTTAAACTATTGTTAGTTGAACAATTTGAATTTAAATTTATTAAAATGTAAGTCTCCAAAATCGAATTTTGAAAACTTTTGAAATTGAACAACACTTTTTTCGATTCATTAAAAAAAACGCAACTGGAAACGTAACAAACTAAACCATTTTCTATTTTAAAAAAGTTAAAATAACCAATATTTTGAAAATATCGGACGCATTGTTGTTGAAAACCTGATTGGTTGTGAAACTATGTGAATGATGACTTTTAGTGCCTGTTTTCAGAATTTGCAAATCAGTAACTTTATTCCATGGTAAAATTTATTTCTAAAAGGTTATAAACATTGCTCATTAACGAGAACATTTTTATTGTAAATAATTTGTAATATTAGGAAACAATTATGATTTTAACATTTTGCTTCCACAATATAATCTAAAAACTTGTTCACACCTTTAAAGAGATGAGAAAAATGAAATTATAGACAAAAACTTGGAATATCTTTATTTACAATATATTCTTTTATAAAAAAAGTAAAAAATGTCGGAACCAGCAACAAAAAAAAATTTCGGCACCGACAGTAAGATTTCTGGGAAAATGTTAAACGATGTAGGTTTTATTTAAAAACGGTAATTTTAATTTTTAAAGATGTAAAAATATGTCGAAAAAAATCTGCAAGAATTTAAGACAATTTTTTTAATTTTCCAGGATTTACCAATGTTCCGGAAAACTTTGAATTATTTCAAAAGATATTAATTTGTTTAGAAGTTTTAAAAAGGTTGCAAAATCATTTCAATCTTGAAGATTTCCAAATTTTTTTAACAAAATGTGGATGTTTTAAGATTTCGAAGAAAGCTTTTTAAGAATTTGAAATGTTTCAAGAGTAATATTAAATTTTCTCAAGATTTCTTTGGAAAATTTCAAATGATTAAAAAAAAAAAATTACGAGAAAATTGAAAGAGATTTTAAAATATTTCAAATTCATTTCTAAATCTTCGAAAAAGAATTTAGAAGGTTTTAAAAGGTTTGCAGAGAATGAACAAATTTTCTTAAGATATCTGGTAAAATTAAAAAAAACTTAGTCTATCGGAACATTAATTTTCAAAGAAAATTTTAAAAGATTTCATTAGATTTCTAAATGTATTTGGAAGATTCTGACGCGATTGTTTTTATTTAAAAAATTTTTTTAATGTTTGGAAAAATTAAAATCCTATTCAAAAACATGTAGAAGTTTTTAAATAAGAAATGTAGATTTTTAAAGATTTTTAAATTTATCAAGATAATAAAAATATTGTTTTAAGATTCCGAGGTAAACTTTAAATGGCTTTTTAGTTATAAAAATTAATTTTAAGAGAATATTTAAAAAGATTTCCATAATTACAAAAAAATCTGGAAGATTTTAGAACTATTTTACAAGTTGCAAATAATAAAAAATAATTTTAGGAAAAACCAGAATCATTTTCAAAATCATTAAAAAGTTTTAAAACATAAATAATTATCAAATGTGAAAATATTGAAAAAAAAATTAAAAGCAAGTCTCGATTTTTAAACATGTTGTAATTTTTCGTGATCATAAATTTTGTTTAAGATTCCGGGGAAAATTTTTAATGTTTCTTTTTTACACGAATTAATCTTAAGTAAATATTTCCAAAGGTTCGAAAACGTCTTCCCAAAATTATCATAAAATAATCTGGAAGATTTTAAAGAAATTTTTTGATGTTAACAGAATCTAAACAAAATCTTTAAGGAACATTCGAATCTTTCTCAAAAAATATTTGAACGTTTTAAAACATCAGTAATTTAAAATTTTATAAAGAAGATGTAGATTTTTTAAGATTTTTAAATACATTTTGAAGTTTTTGAACGATTTTGACATGCTTCAAGATAATATAAAAATTTCTCAAAATTCCAGGGAAAATTTTAGATGGTTATTTTTTTACAAAAAATCAAATGAAGAGAAAACTTTAAAATATTTTAAAATATTTCGGAAAATACCATAAAACAATCTGGAAGATTTTAGAGCATATTTTTGTAGGTTCACAGAATTGAAACAAAGTATACGAAAAAATTGAAATCATTTTCAAATATATTTAGAAGTTTTATAACAAAATAATTAGATTTTTAAATATTTTTTAAAAAGTTTGAAGAGAATGTAGATTTTTAAAGATCTTAAAGTTGAAAAATAATATATTTTCGTTGACGTTTGAAGTATCTCGTTGAAAATTCGTCTTTTTTAGTTGAAGTATCAAATATTACATTTTTCATCGAAAATTCATATTTTTTTAAGGTGAAAATTCAATTTATTAGTTACAAGATAACACAGTTTGATAAAAATTGACTTTTTTGGTTGAAGACTCATATTTTATTCAAAAGTTAAGCTTTTTTCTTTAAAATCTAACTATTGTTTTAAATAATCGTCTTTTTGGCAGAAAATTAATCTTCTTCGTTGAATATTCACCTTTATTTTGGGGAAAAATCGGGTTTTGATTGAAGATTACACTACTTCGTTAAAAACTCGTCTTTTTTTGATGAATTCTACTTTTTTTTAGATTTAAAATTAAAATCATTTTTGATTACATTTTTCGTTAGGGATTTATTATTGAGGATTTATTATTTTATTTAAGAATTCACCTTTTTGTTTAAAAATTCATATTTTCGAGTTAAAAGACTAAATTATTTTGTAGAAAATTCGTCTCTTTTGGTAAAAATGTCACCTTTTTTAGTTTTGAACGCAACTGTTAGATAATTAATCTTTTTTGTTTGAGGATTCAACTATTTGTTAAAAAAACGTTTTTTTATGAATTCAACTCTTTGATTTAAAATAAAATAATTTTTAGTTTATATATCAAAAATTATACTTTTTGTTGTCATACCTAAAATATTTGTTAATTTCCTCAATAATCCTAGGAAAATTATAATTAAATAACTATACAAAACAAGTAAACTAATAAGATTTGAAAAACAGTTATTCGAATTTTTCATTATGTATTTAAATTGTTTTCCGCTAAAATCGGAAAACTACAGGCGCGCGTAGCGCAATATTGATGATAGTAGTACAATTATAAATTACATATAATAATAACAATAAAATAAAATGATTTGGCCTTACTCGTCTTTCTTCATTTCATCAAATATTTGTTCCGCTAACTTCAGCCATTCGTGAACTTTGGTGAAGTCCTCCTTCAATACACTTTCGTAAATATTTACTACCAAGCGCATAAACTTCAATATGGGAACGAGATTTTCATCGTCGTGAGTTTGTGATTCTTTATGTTCTTTCACGATTTTATATATTTCATTCAATTTCCAAGTGAAAGGGCATTCCAAATTCTTTAACTTTTCCGAAGTTTCACTTTTTTCTGTCATTCTAATGCTCTTTTTGAAGATTTTTTTCTGCAAAACGAATTAAAATTATGAGTATTCTATATTGTCAAAAATAATTACATAATCACTACAAACCTACTCGTATCATTTGGAATAACTGTGAGCACTTCAATTGAAAATAAGTCTAAAGCTCATCAGGAAATTAACAAAAAATTACTATTAGAACTAACATTTTAAAAATTAGAAAATTTCAAAATACACTTAAAAGTTTTGTTATTAAAAATAAATAAATTTGTTATTAAATTTTAATAATACCTTATAATCAAAACGAAATAATATGAAATAAGTATATCGTTAGTTTCTTTAAATTTCTATACAATCAATTTTGAAC
>NC_046662.1:20830545-20840584 GCF_010883055.1 Belonocnema kinseyi | reverse complement strand
CGTCACAAATCAGCACTACTTTTTTAATTCAATTAAAATAAATCCATTTCTAGTTTCTGGGATATTATAATCTATATATTTCTAAATAAATAAAATTTCGTTATTGACAACCCCTTGACGAATAAAATTTCATTCTCATTAAACTAAAAGCTCCTTTAAGTTAAGATTTGAATCCGGATGTACTTATATGGTAGATAAAATTATCGTTTTCTAAGAATGCCTGTGATATGTTGTCTTCAGTCCTGGCTATACCGATAAATATTAAAAATACGACTGAAAATTAAATTTAAAAAAGCACAATAAACAATGATCTGATTGTAACACAATTCTAGTAACTTTGCATTTACAAATTGAACATCAAAGTGTTTTATGATGCTGGGTTTATATTTTTTTATATCGAATAATATTGTAAAAATGGGCCTTAAAATCACTTTTAGAAAATGAAGATTAAAGATTCAGGGAAAGCCGAGGGGAAAGCTTTTGTTTAACAATCCAAGCAAATTACAAAACAAAATTTAACAATTTTTATTTTTAACAGCTGATAAAAATGATATAATTTCCGAGTAAATTTCAGATTGAACACTTTTGAAATCTTAAACCGTTTTAATTAAAGGCATTTAAAATTGAGTCTGTTCTTATATTTTTTAATGTGGAAAATTGTACTAAAAACGAAAATTAAATGAAAAATTTTAATTATCTAACTAAACATTGTATACAAGAATGCTATTACATTAATTTGCTTATCTCTCGGGGACGAAACATGCACTGAAGAAAGTATACTGACAGCAAGTATTCTTTAGATAGCTGTCGCCGGAAACTCGTACTCCCTATCAGCTTTCTGCGAACGCTAAATTATGTTATAATGCTTCAGAGCAAGGCTGCATGAGGTAGCTGTGGCTAGTATTAATATTGGCGTTCGAGCGAGCTTTTAGATATGTGTTACGCTTATCGCAGTGGATATTCTTTCGTAAAAGGTAGAATGTTAAATATATTACCTGTATAGGCGTAGAAACGATTATAGACGCGAAAACAGGATACTCAAACAATTAGTTAAGTAACGTAAAGATACAATTTGAGCAGAAGAAGAGATGAAAATACAAAACGACTTTGAAGGAAGCAAGAAACTACTTTATAAAAAATTGAAAGGAAACAAAAGTACAGAATTTGTCAACATGAGAAATAGTAGGCGGGTAATGGTATATGATGCAGACGGAATACTAGAGGCTTTCAGAGACTATTTTAGGAGACAATTCGGAGATGAAGCTATAGGACACCACAACTGCGATGTTGAACACGATGCGATAGAAAACTCAAGTGAGAAAGTATGTGTCACTGAGGTTAGGGATATAATTAAGAACTTGAAAAATGGTAAGCCTGCCGGGGTAGTCGGTATTAACGCAGAAATGCTTAAACACGGTGGCGAGTGCATACCACATAGACTGTGCGAATTGATAAATTTATGTTTCGAGATGGGAGACGTCCCAGACGATTGGAAAAAAGCTATTATCGTACCAATATACAAGAGAAAGGGAGATAAAAGCGACTGCAATAATTACAGAGGGATTAGCTTTTTGAGCACCGTAAGTAAAATATATTCAAAAATACTTATTCGTAGGGTAACGAAAATAACAGAAGCAAAGATTTAAGAAGTCCAAAGTGGGTTTATGCCAGGAAGGTCATGTACGGATCAAATATTTAGCTTAAGGCAAATAACAGAAAATGGTTTGAGAGTAGGAAAAAAAGTTTTCTGTGCATTTGTTGACCTAGAAACAGCTTTTGCTAAGGTAGATAGAAGTGAACTTTGGGAAGTCCTGAAAGAGTATGGAGTCAATGGATGTCTCCAACAAGCTAGAAAAACAATATATACAGGTAGCAAAGCGAGTGTAAGAGTGAATAGGAAACTGAGTGACTGTTTCAATATTATTCAAGGAGTTAGACAAGGATGCGTTATGTCTTCATGATTATTTATACTATTTATGGACAAGTGTTTAAGGATGGCTCTCTTCGACGAAGAGGGTATGGATATCGAAACAGTAAGGGTACGTGGGTTAGCGTTCGCAGATGATAAGGTTGTATGGCAGAGTCTATCGAAGACATGAAGAGCAAGCATGAAGAGCATGGACCTCAAAATTAACGCAAATAATACAAAAACTATGGCGTTCGAAGGAAAGAGTGAGAAAACACTATGCAATATTTTATTAAATGATGAGAGAATTGAACAAGTTGATAAGTTCGTATACCTTGGTAGCTTATTTACTAGGGACGGGAAGATAGATGAGGAATTAGATAGACGCATAAACGAAGGTAAGAAGGTTATTGGTAGAGCAGGTCCCCTTATCAGAAGTAAAAATATATCAAATAAAGCTAAAATGGCAATACATAATTCTACATTTGTACCGACTGTACTATACGGTAGCGAGACATGACCCCCATGAAGTTGGCCCCCCGAAGTTCACATTTTTTAAATTTTCTTCTTGCATAGGTTTGTACGTCGTTTGCACTGTTTGTACATCCAATATTTTCATTTGTACCCCCCTGGTTACGAAATTAAGGGCGAAATTAATTTTGGGGGGCTAACTTCACGCATCCCCCCGAAATTCAAATTTCTCAAATTTTCTTTTTGCATACGTTTGTACACCGTTTGTACTGTTTGTACATTTAATATTTTCGTTTGTACCCTCGTGGTTGCCCGGCTAGGGGGAAATAAAAATTTCGTGCCATCCCCCCGAAATGCAAATTTCTTAAATTTTCTTTTTGCATGCGATTGCACATCGTTTGCACTCTTTGTACATTCAATATTTTCGTTTGTACCCTCGTTGTTGCCCGGCTAGGGGAAAATCAAAATTTCGGGCCATCCCCCCGAAATTCAAATTTCTCAAATTTTCTTTTTGCATACGTTTGTACGTCGTTTTTAATGTCTGCACATTCAATATTTTTGTTTGCACCCCCTTAATTGCCCGGCTAGTACGATCAAAATTTCGTGCCATCGCCCCCAAATTCAAATTTTTCCAATTTTCTTTTTGCATACGTTTGTACGTCGTTTGTTCTATGTGCGCCTTCAAAATTTTCGTGTAGACTCTCGTGGTTGCCCGGCTAGTTAAATATAAAAACTTCGTGCCATCCGCCTGAAATTCAAATTTCTTATTTTTTTTTGCATACGTTTGTACGCTTTTATACTGTTTGTACACCCAATATTTTCATGTGTACCCACCTGGTTACGCAATTAATTTCGAGGGGCTAACTTCACGTGTCCCCTCGAAATTCAAATTTCTCAAATTTTCTTTTTGCATACGTTTGTACGTCGTTTGAACTGTTTGAACATTTAATATTTTCCTTTTTACCCTTTGTGGTTGCCCGGCTAGGGGGAAATAAAAATTTCGTGCTATCCCCCTGAAGCAAATTTCTTAAATTTTCTTTTTGCATACGATTGCACGTCGTTTGCTCTGTTTACACATTCAATATTTTCATTTGTACCCTCGTGGTTGCCCGGCTAGGGGAACATCAATATTTCGGGCAATCCCCCCGAAATTCAAATTTCTCAAATTTTCTTTTGCATACGTTTGTACGTCGTTTTTACTGTTTGCACATTCAATATTTCTGTTTGCACCCCCTTAGTTGCCCGGCTAGTACGATCAAAATTTCGTGCCATCGCCCCCAAATTCAAATTTTTCCAATTTTCTTTTTGCATACGTTTGTACGTCTTTTGTTCTATTTGTGCCTTCAAAATTTTCGTTTTGACTCTCGTGGTTGCCCGGCTAGTTAAATATAAAAACTTCGTGCCATCCGCCTGAAATTCAAATTTCTTATTTTTTTTGCATACGTTTGTACGCTTTTATACTGTTTGTACACCCAATATTTTCATTTGTACCCACCTGGTTACGCAATTAATTTCGAGGGGCTAACTTCACGTGTCCCCTCGAAATTCAAATTTCTCAAATTTTCTTTTTGCATACGTTTGTACGTTGTTTGTACTGTTTGTAAATTCAATATTTTCGTTTGTACCCTCGTGGTTGCCCGGCTAGGGGGAAATAAAAATTTCGTGCCATCCCCCCAAAATGCAAATTTCTTAAATTTTCTTTTTGCATACGATTGCACGTCGTTTGCACTGTTTGTACATTCAATATTTTCGTTTGTACTCGTGGTTGCCCGGCTAGGGGAAAATCAAAATTTTGGGCCATCCCCCGAAATTCAAATTTCTCAAATTTTCTTTTTGCATACGTTTGTACGTCGTTTGAACTGTTTGTACATTTAATATTTTTGCTTGTACCCTCGTAGTTTCGAATTTTAAATTGCGCGCCAAGTGCAGCAAACAAGTGCCTGGATCTAACGCAAGCGCACCAGCAAAAGGCACCCATATTGGAATCACTAAATTATATTGCATGCACAGAAGAAGAGACTTTAAGGGAATTTGGTACTTCGTTGTGTGGTCAATCGGGTATAGTTCCCCCGGCTTTTTTTCCAGAAAAATGAAAATTTTTATAAACTGAATTCGGAAATGCTATAAATTATCATAACGGACGTGCCCGGACATAGTTAATATGTTTATTTGTAAGTCGAAAGTTTTCGGCCAAAAATATTGTGTAGTTTGGAAGTAACGCTCGGGACATTTATAACACACATAACCTCGAAGTATACACACACGTTTTTAGCAAAATCAAAATTTTTTTGGAATTAACCCACAAAAAAGTGTCCAGGGACGTCCGTTAGCGATAATTTTCTAAGTATCACAAGTAAGAAATCTCAATACATGAAAAATCTCTCTTTAAACTCAGATTCTCTACTAAATCTTCGTAAACTTGTAATAGCATCAATACAATAAAATTAAAACATACAAATTTTTCATTTGCACATACGTGGACAACCTAAAAGTACAAACGAAAATATTAGATGTATAAATACAGAAAACGACATACAAACATTGAACAAAATTCAAATTCGGAGAGATGGCAAGCAATTTTGATTTTCCCCTATGGGTGCGTTTCAGCCGACCACCCGGGTGTGAATTGGTGGGTGAAGTAAAGAAGTGGACGGAGTTTACCAGGGTGAAGTGGAAGGCGAATGGTAGAATGAACGGTTTCGAGTGTGCATCGGGTGTATGTTTGGTGAAAGATAATTGAGGTTACGTTACACAATTGCTACTTCAGTAACGAGGTCATTGTTATTACAAACAGTGATGTGTTCAATTATAGTGGAAAGTGATAAAGATACTAAACTTTAGATGCTGAAGATACTAAACTTGCGATTCCCGCCACTTCTGCCCGCCAATTCCACTGTTCACTCACTTGCACCTACCTAGTTTCAGTGGGTGAAATAGTCACCCGAGTGATCATTGAACGGTTACCCCGAGTGAAGTCCAACACTCACCTAACGTCGTGGAACGGCTCTGAGTGCACCCGGGTGTTCCACAGGAACGCACACTAGTCTGGCAATCACAAAGGTACAAACGAAAATATTAAATGTACAAACAGTACAAACTACGTACAAACGTATGCAAAAAGAAAATTTGAGAAATTTGAATTTCGGGGGGATGGCCCGAAATTTTGATTTCCCCTAGCCGGACAGCTACGAGAGTAGAAAAGAAAATATTGAATGTACAAGCAGTACAAAAGACGTGCAAATGTATGCAAAAGGAAAATTTGAGAAATTGGAATTTCGGGGGGATGGCCCGAAATTTTGATTTCCCCTAGCCGGACAGCCACGAGGGTTCAAAAGAAAATATTGAATGTACAAGCAGTACAAAAGGCATGCAAACTTATGCAAAAAGAAAATTTGAGAAATTTGAATTTCGGTAAGATGGCCCGAAATTTCGATTTTCCTCTAGCCGGGCAACCACGAGGGTACAAACGAAAATATTAAATGTACAGACAGTAAAGATGACGTACAAACGTATGCAAAAAGAAAATTGGACAAATTTGGATTTCGGGGGGATGGCACGAAATTTTGATTTTCCCCCAGCCGGGCAACCATGAGAGTACAAACGAAAATATTGAATGTACAAACAGTACAAACGACGTACAAACGTATGTGAAAAGAAAATGTGAGAATTTTGAATTTCGGGAGGATGCGTGAAGTTAGCCCACCGAAATTAATTTCGCCCCTAATTTCGTAACCAGGGGGGTGCAAACGAAAATATTGGGTGTTCAAACAGTACAAACGACGTACAAACGTTTGCAAAAAGAAAATTTAAAAAATGTTAACTTGGGGGGGGGGGGGCAACTTCATGGGGGTCGAGACATGGACTTATCAAGAAAAAGATAAGAGTAAAATGAACGCAATTGACATGAGATTCATGCGCATAATATGCGGGAAAACTCCGATGGACAAAGTAAGTAACGAGATAGTTCTAAAATAATGTGGTGCAGAAGGGACGCTAGTAGGCACATGGGAAAGAAATCGGTTAAGATGGTTCGGGCATGTTCAGAGAATGCTAAATGAACGACTAACGAAACAAGTGTATTAAGATAAAGTAAATGGCAGCGTGCCCATAGGTAGAGCGCGGAAAGAATGGTTAGAATGTGTAGAGAAATGTTAGAGAAATAAGAAGTCACAGAAAGACGAGAGCCTGCATGAAAAAATGCATGGACATAAAAGAAGCTAGGGAATTATGCCAGGACAGGAAAGTATGGAGGCAAATAGTTAATAAAAAGAGTGTCAGTAGAGTGAATGACGCCTGAAACAAAATACCTTGGCCACTAATGGACCCAAGTGGGGAACCTTACATAACGACTTCGTGAGGTTCTTCGCTTAGGGTGATTGCTAGAGAGATTGATCAGCAACCTGGGTCGGAGCAGTGTTGCGGAACGAACGTGATATTTACATAAATAACACGAGAATTCTGGATCAATCTGAAAATTCTCTATCCCTTCCACACCCTACTCCTTTCCCCTACCGAGTGAGTCACGTCTTCCCCGAAAGGGAAATGGCTTAATGGTGTAATAAAAATAATAATTAAGGTTGCAATCTGTTTTAATATCCTGAGAATTGTATTAATTAACAATATTAAGATTCGTTTAAAATGATTTTAAATTAGAATTATTTATAATGTACAAAATATAACGAGAGATAATAAAAATACGATAAACAGAGTTTTTATTGGCAGTAAGGAATAAATAATCATTAAATGTCATAATTATATTAAATTTTGCTAAAGAAAGGAATAAGTAAGAATATTTATAAATAAATAAAAATATTTTAAAAAGTACGGATAGTGAGAATCGAACGCACAACCTTGCGGTTATCAGTCAATCGCTCTACCAGGGAGCTGCCGACCCTTAACATTATTTTTACACAAGCTCTATGACCATCTGTTCGCAATTTTCAAAATGGGTTTTTCTCAAAAAATGTTAAAAATTGCGTTTTCTTAATTTTTCTCAGAAAACTTCTGGCGTGTACCTTTCATTACGAACAGTATCAATTCAAACAAAAAAAGCATACCTAAAGGTCCCCTTGCTGTGTTTAATTGCATACAAATTATTGGTGAGATTGCAGGATAGACGCCTCACCTTTGTTGTGGCTGGAAAAAAATGTTGTTTGGCAAAAAACTATTAGACTCTTTAATTGAACGATAAATGAAGCGATTCGACGAGGCTAAAGTTTAAAGTTATTGTTACTTTTGTTACTAAGATCTGTTAAATATGGGTCTGCCACATAGTGTAAGAATTATCACAAACAATAATTAGCAATTAGTAATAATTATTTACATAAACGTTATGCCTTATTCTTTAAAAATTTAATAAGAACTATTTATAGATTTATGATTTAAATAGTCAATTAATGACACAAGAATAATCGATATCGATTAATCATTTAAATATATTAGATCTGTTTCACTAAAATACTGAGATATTTTTCATCTATATCTATTGCATATGTAGGATCAGTATGCCGGATACCCACGGCCCACAGTCCGCATCTAACGCCAGCTAACTACTACTATCGGCGAGAAAACTATAGGCATCTGCCTTTGAAGCTTAACAACTCAGTCACACAAAATGCTAGCGCAACAAAAAACTGTTATATAAAAGCTGAAAGTGTTCTACGTAAATGAGCTTGAAGACGTTTATGTAAAAAAATTGTTGTGCTTAACAGACTGAAAAATGTAAAAAAAAGTAAGGATTTTCGGGTACATTTAAGAACAGTCAAGTTTAGAGCATTATTTCTTATACAAGGGGCGATGGGAAAAATTTGAAAAAATTCATGAGTATGAGGAAAACTGTTGTGCTTTCTGTCACTTGTTTTCCATAAAAAAATGTCTAAAAATATCGCGATTTTCACAAAAAAGAAGACTAACACATCCTTCCGGGTGATTGAAAATAAATACAGAGCCTATCCATTACAGTTTGCAGTTTGAATCGCTTTAATATCTGTATTAGAACTGAAGATAATATAGTTGCACATTTTTGTACTTTTAAGCAACAATTTGTTTTTTTTTTAATTTCTCAACTGCAACTGGTTCACAACAGTTTTCCTCATACTCATGAATTTTTTCAAATTTTTCCCATCGCCCCTTGTATAAGAAATAATGCTCTAAACTTGACTGTTCTTAAAGAGACCCGAAAATCCTTACTTTTTTTTTACATTTTTCACTCTGCTAAGCACAAAAATTTTTTTACATAAACGTCTTCAAGCTCATTTACGTAGAACACTTTCAGCTTTTATATGACTGTTTTTTGTTGCGCTAGCATTTTGTGTGACTGAGTTGTTAAGCTTCAAAGGCAGATGCCTATAGTTTTCTCGCCGATAGTTGACAACAAGATGACAACAAGAAGCACATACTTCCTACAAATTGTAAACGATTACAGATAGTTCAACTAACTCCAATTTAAATCACTTCATTATCTTTATTAGAACTGAATCTAGTGCGCTCGCATATTTATTCACAAAGAACAAACAATTATTAATATTTGGCAAATATTTCGACGGCAATCTGTTCAGAAATGTTTAATGCACCACCATGAATTTTTTCAGATTTTTCCTATTATTTTTTCAATAAAAAACTATGCTTCAAAGTTCACTGTTTTTAAAAGCTATCAAATTTCCTCACCTTTCATCATATTTTCAGATCTGTAAGCTAGAAATAATTTTTTGGAATATTACTTTTCGGCTCATTAACGTACAGCATTTGCACCTTTAAAATGATACCTCTTTCATTAACCTACCATTTTTTCTTTACATACTTATTCAACGTCAAAGCCAGAGAACTCGAATTTTCTCGCCGATAGTAGCTGCACCTATCCAAGATGGTTCGGCTCAAAATACTACTAGGATGCAGGGCACAACCATCCAGCATGCCAAGGCTAATACCGTGGGCTGACAACGTAAATGGGAGCGTGATACGGATAATGCCAATTTTCACATGAGATGTTCGTCTGATGATGAGGAACGTAAAAATGGGTGCCTGGCAGGTGTGAGTGGATGCGTTCACCTGTGGCGACCTGTCAAAGGTGCGAATTTTTAGCAGTTAACTTACGTGACTCGGATAAGGTTGAAAATTGGTATACATGTAGGGTCTGAAATTAGAAATAGCACCTGCGCATTGCCAGGCACTTACCTGGATGCAAAAGTGTTGCCAGGCGGCTTCGAAGTCGCCGGAAATTCAGGTGAAATTTCTGAAATTGATTTTACAGGAAAAAGTTTGAAACAAAAGTTGGTCCACTCCCGGAGATGCATATTTTCATTGGTATATAATTTTTTGATAAAATTGATATATTTGGAGAAAACATCGATTAAAGAAATACCATGACCATAAAAAGCCCTTTTTATTGACAACAAGTTATTTTTTCGAAAATTATTAAGAGACAAAAGGAACTCTAATACAGGTATACTCCAAGATGAATAAGAAGTATTTGTTCAAAATGTTAATATTTACCAAGTTATTCGCATTTTTCCTTCTTTTTCTCATTTTTTCAATCACCTGCTGTATCTTTAGCAATTTAAGAGAAGGTGTGCTCAAAATTAGTACACGAATAAAGTAAGTCTTGTGCAATGAATTGGCGTCAGCCACTTTCAATTAAAACAATAACTTATTCTGCTATAAATA
>NC_046662.1:20827580-20830445 GCF_010883055.1 Belonocnema kinseyi | reverse complement strand
AGCGTACCCAATAATAACATTTGATGCAAAATAAGAAACATATATTAAAATGATCAGATAAATAAAATTGTTGTTTGCAATATCTGAATAAGTGATTCCAGGTCGACTTCAAGAAATACATGTAATGTACATTTGATATAAAACTGTTGAAAATAGCGTATAAAGTTGAACATTTTGGGCCCAATCCAGTGTGAAGTACGACTATTTATTAAACCTTCTTTTAAATTGCAAAAGATACAGCAGGTGATTGAAAAATGGGAAAAAGAAGGAAAAATGCGAATAACTTGGTAAATATTAACATTTTGAACAAATACTTTTTATTCATCTTGGAGTATACCTGTAATAGAGTACCTTTTGTCTCTTAATAATTTTCGAAAAAATCACTTGTCAATAAAAAGGGCTTTTTATGGTCATGGTATTTCTTTAATCGATGTTTTCTCCAAATATATCAATTTTATCAAAAAATTATATACCAATGAAAATATGCATCTCCGGGAGTGGACCAACTTTTGTTTCGAACTTTTTCCTGTAAAATCAATTTCAAGAAATTTCACCTGAATTTCCGGCTATTTCTAATGTCAGCCCCTACATGTACACCAATTTTCAACCTTATCCGAGTCACGTAAGTTCACTGCCAAAAATTCGCACCTTTGACAGGTCGCCACAGGTGAACGCATCCACTCACACCTGCCAGGCACCCATTTTTACGTTCCTCATCATCAGACGAACATCTCATGTGAAAATTGGCCTTATCCGTATCACGCTCCCATTTACGTTGTCAGCCCACGGTATATGCTGACGGCAGCTATCCATTTCTTTCAGCATGCTGCTTCTTAGAGAAATACCTATTTTTCTGATTTACGAAAAAAACTTTCTTCGAAGTTATGCGTATTTCAATTTGGTCCTTTGTTTTTCGAAAAACAACCTACATTTTTTTCTTTAAACCTCTTTAACTTTTAACTTAATTAAGATAAATTATCATTTATTTCCATATTGTATTATTAACAGAATGTATTGTCTCTTGTGAAAATTCGCCGAAAATTTCAAAAAAGGTTAAAAAATGCCGATTTTCTCAACAAAAAAAACCACACTTATATTTTTTGCCAATTTTTGATTGATTTTTTACTTTTATAAGGAAGAAATCTTGTGAGATATTCTAAGTTAATTGATAACTATTGTTTTTTTTCTAGTTTCTCCGGGCAATTATTTGGTCAGTAATCGGCAATATCTAACATCAGAAATTAATTAGTTGTGAGTAAATGTCTTTCTTTAGTAAGTGCTTTGTTTACTCTTAATTTTTTAAATATCACTTTATACTTCAATTTATTTCAAAATAGATATAGGGAACATGAAGCAACTATCAAAAAAGGTCTTCAATAGCAATGCATATATTAAAAATTTATTGTATTTTTCATAAACAAATAATTGAATGGAAATGGCTTCGTGTGGATTGTCAGCGATTCTTCACTTGACGCACTAAATACAAAAAATGTATGGTGAAAAATGAGTCCTTTAGTTCAATTAATGAAATTTCATAAGTAATTTAATTTATAAACAATTATCCATATCAGGTAACTATGCTGGATCAAAAATATGTTTATTTTTAATATGGAATCGATTATACATAAGATTACTTGGCAATGAAACCTTGCAGAATTCAAGGAATTCACAGAATTTAAGGAATTTATAGATTTTTACGACTAAAGAAAGAACTATGTGTTCTATCAAAAATTATTCATGAAAAAATTTCAATGAGTTTTCGGTATTTTTTGGTAGCTTGACTTTTGTCTATTTATTTTTTTTCATAGCTTGTGTCGTTTGTCAAAAAATTAACTTTTTATTTTTATTGTTTTTTACGTATAAAACAAAAACTGCACATCCTATTAAAAATAATTATTAAAAACTTGTAACTCTTTTTTGGATAAACAAGTTTTGTCTCATGTTTTTCGTAGCTTGTGTCGTTAGTCCAAACATCTTTTTTTTATTGTTGTTTTTTACGACTAAGAACAAAAACTACGCATCCTATCGAAAAGTGATTAATGACAAATTTGTAGATCTTTTCAGGGAACGCAATTTTAGCTTATTCATTTTTCCTTAGCTTGCATAGTTTTACCAAAAAATGAAATTTTTGGATTTTTCATTATTTTTGGTACGATCAAATTTTGAATTTTCAAATTTTCGTCCAAATTAAAAAAGTTGTTATGCTAATTTTGTAGGGCTTTCAAAAATCAACGTTTTTCTTCTCTTCACTTGTTTCATATCATGCGTTGTTTGGCTTAAAATGTTAATTTTTTTTTAAATTTCGAAAATGCTCTAACTCTGATAACTTTCTTTTTACAGAAAAAAAGTCATAAGGATAATTTGTTTGAGTTTCTAAGTACTATGAAAAACCTTACATAGAATTTTTAAATATTGAAAAAATGTCGTTTCAAAATTTTTGAAAATGCACTCACTTTTTGAATTTTCATCCAAAATAGCTGGTTGACGAATACAGACTACAGAGAGACACAAACAAACACCTTCGTAAAAATCGTTTTTTCTTACTCAGGGGGTCTCAAAACGTGGAGATTTGAAGAAAACCGACAAAGTGAAATTGTACATAAAACCAATACCTGCTGATTAGGATGAGAATGTAAAAATGTTCTTATCCACAAGACATAAAATCAAGAAAAATGTAACTTTGCACTTGAAAAGATTGAGTTTGAATCCTTCTATTATAAAATAACACAATTTCAAGGTAATGATATTGTTTGAAAAAGTAATTAAAGATCATATCAGATTATTATCGTCTTATTTAAAAAAACAAAATGAAAGAATATTTATCTACACAGTGGTGGATGGAGAATGATTCTTCGGCAGACCTCC
>NC_046662.1:20816896-20827570 GCF_010883055.1 Belonocnema kinseyi | reverse complement strand
CCCCCAATGTACCACGTATTTTGTGAATGACCCCTAAACTGTATTAATGATCTAGATCTAAGAAAAATCTATCTGATTTCAATTAAAATTTGTATAACAGGAGTAATGTGTTGCAAAGTTTAGATCAGTTTTTTGTATTTTTTATATTTTAAATTATTGTGCCTTTAATTTGACTTACCTATTTCGATGAGAAATGCGTCCTCTCACGACTGAGAATACATCGCAAATGGTATACGTCGTGATCCAACATATTTAAAACACAGCCGTGCTATGAGGGAGAGGGGCAGTTCAGAGAATTGAGTGGCATTTGCCATAATGCTCAGTCCAGTCACAGTCTCAGTCGCCCGTTTTACGCGGATTATATACACAATGTTGACCCTTGTTTTGTAGTTTTTTTTGTAGAATATGACGCCAGGAAAACTTGGCTGCCGAGGGTCAGTTTACATTCAAGCAAACCGTGACAAAATATATCTACCCCTCCCCCTCCCTCATAATTTACGTACAATTTTCAGTTTCCAGAAATGTTTGGATAGTTATTGCTAGTACAATTATTAGGTATGATGTCCGAGAACTTTATTTTCAAAATTCCTTGATTTTTCCTCGACTAATTTTTCTTTTTCCTTGTTCATTAATATTCAAATATATCAGCATTTTGTTCTTGTAATACTTTGAACGTAGAATCTTTTGTAAACGGAATAAAACAGTATTTTAGATACAAAATTTAATTTTTTTTAAAATTATTAATTTATTTTAAACAAAAATCTTTTAATTTTGTTGTTGTTTGAAAGATGGCTTTTTAAAAAAAGACTCGAATTTTCTACCTACTATGACAAATTCCAAATAAAAAAGTGTTATAGATTATATTTCAATCAAAAAGACGAAATTTCAACAAATAAAGATTTTTCACTCGAGAAAGAAATAAGATTATCTAACTTATTGAACCTTCAAGCCTAAAGACAAATTTACTCTACAAAATTGAATTTTCAAACACAAAATATAACTTCAACAAAAAGTTAATTTTCCACGAAACTGAAGCATTTTTACTCAACGAAAATGAAATTTCAAACCAAGAGAATTAATTTTTTTGCCAGCAAAGGAGAAGTTTCAACTAAAAAAGATCAAACTTTAAATAATAGTAAACAATAGTTAAAGCAAATCTTTCAAACAAAATCGTTGAATATTCAAGCAAAGAATAATAAATCTGAACCAAAAAGTTACATTTTCAAAAAAAGAGATTCTGCAGATGCATTTTTTAGATCGAAAAGATAAATTAAAAAAAAAAAATAACTGAATTTTCTGTTAAAAAAGATTTCAAATGAATATTCACGGTCAAAATATGAGTTTTTAAATCAGAAATAAGTTTCTCTGATAAAAATTGAAAGTTCAATCCAAAAAGACGAATTTTTGACCAAACAGGATGAATTTTTAACAAAATTGTCAAATTCTCTACCAAACTGTTGCATTTTTATCCAAAAAGATTTAATTTCTCTTAAAACAGATGATTTTTTATTTTTTAAATAATAATCATTTCAATAAAATAGTTGAATTTTCATCAAAAAAAGATTCCAGTTGACTTTTCAAGGTCAAAATATCAATTTTTTGGTAAAGAATAAGTTTCTACAAACAAAATTTCAATTTTAAATATATAAAGATGAATTTTTTGAACCAAAAATGATGAATTTAAAAAAAAGTTAAATTCTCTACAAAATAGTTGCATTTTTATCCAAGAACGATGAAATTTGTATTGAAACAGATGAATTTTTAATAAAAAAACATTTTTTTATTTCAAAGTTGAGCTTTTATCAAGAAGAGATTTCAGTTTATTTTTAAACACTTAAATATAAATCTTAAACAAAAAGTAAATTTTATACGAAATAGTTCAATTTTCAACAAAACAGAAGAATTTTGAACTAGAAAGTATGACTTTTAAACAAGATAGTGTAATTGAATTAATAGTTAAAAAATTTCAAAATCATATTATTTTAATCAATATTCAGCTAGAAACAATAAAAAAAGAAAATCACGAAAATAATTCAATGATATTCAATTAGGGTGGCATGTAGACCTGGAAATCGGGAATTATTTAAGGCCGGGAAAAGACAGTGAATTTATTTCTTGACCAGAAATTTGACAAAAGTTTACAATAAAAATTAGTCCAAGTTCGATTCCAACAGTTCTTTAAATAGTTAGTTTAATTGTTATCTTTTTCATTTATGACGTCATTTAGTTTACAATGCGTAATTTGAAAATATTTTACTTCAAAAATTATCAATTGGAGATTTTGATTTAAAAGCTTAAATTTTTCATTTAGTGAATTTTAAAATGCAATCTTGAAGACTTAAACAATGGAAAATGAAAAGAGTTTTGAATTGGAAATTTTCGATAAAAATATTTTATTTGATTGTCCGTAAATAGAAATTCTTCAATTATTACACAAAATTTTATTGTACTTTAAGAATTCAAAAGTGAACAATAGTTGATTTAACGTTGTTCAAAAAATATAAAAGTCCTATTCAAAATTCTATAAAATATTTTCAATTTAAAAGTAACATCATAACAATATATTCATAATTAAAGGTTTTTATTACATTTAAAATATTGTTTCAGTCAAGTCGAAAGTGTTCCATTGTTAACCCACTTAATTTTAAATTTTGTAATCAACACAAAAATTAATATTTAGTAATATTTAAATCTTCATTCAATAGGAGTAATTTTGGGCCAACTATTTAAAATAAACACTTTGAAAATAAATTGTTTGAAATAGAAAGCATTAAATCGTTAAAATTTCAAAGGCCTTTTAAAATTCGCACGTTATACAGCTTATTGTTTCATTTAAAAATTTTTAATGTGTAAGTGTAATTGTTGAATTCTGAGACATAAATAACGGTTGAACACTTCATTATTGTAGGAAAAATCCGAGTAATTTGAAGAGGTATTTAGATCTATTGAAAATCTTCAAAATTAATGTAAACCTTGAAGTGCTTTAAAATAATTTAAAAGAAGTGTTTTGAATCAACAATACCCGGCTATTCGTACCGAAATTTCGATAAGAATAGGCACGGTCTATTTTAAAACTGAAAATAATTTTTGCAGATTTCGAACAAAAAATTTAGAAGCTTTTTAACAATTGTGAAAGGCTTCAAACGAATAAAAACATTTTCTTAAGATTCTTAGGAATAGTGAAAACTTTTTTTTATTTTGAAAAATTACTTTAAGACAATATTTAAAAAGATTTCCAAAATTTACAAAAAAGAATCGGGAAGATTTTATTGATTTTTTTTTTATTTTGCAGGATTTGAATCGTTCTAAAAGATATTTAGAAGTTCTAAAAATATGTTTAAACAAATTTAGGTTAAACAAGTTTAAAACAACAAATATATTTTACAAGAATTTCAAACAAAATTTGAACGTTTTTTAAGGATTTTTGAACTATTGAAAATAAGAAAAATTTACCTTCTCATTTAAGTAGTGTTCAGTTCAAAAAATTAATCGTTCAATTCAAACCTACAAACACATTTGCAGCCTTCAAGTAGTTTTCAATTTTATTGCAGCGTTTTATCTAAATTCTGATAAAATTTATCCTTCAAATTGACTGTAAATATAATTCAATTTCAACATTATCTATTGATTGTGAATAAAATCAATATATTTTAATATTTGCATATAACAGCAATGACAACTTTATTGATTGTGATAGAATTCAATTCATTTAACTTGTGAATATTAAAAAAATATTTTATTATATAATATCCATAAACAATAGAATATAATTTAATTATTTCCGTGATTTTATTTCTTTTTAATAAAAATCAATTTACCAACATCTTATCATTATTTTATAACTGCAATATATCCAGATAAAAAACAAGAATCTAATCTAAAAAATAGGTACAGAAAATAAGTAGTCAAGCTAATTTTGTTAATAAACAAGGCAGGACACATTAGTTGTAGAGAGAGAAAAGCACCTTAAGATAGATTGATAGACTATAACTATAATAGAGTAAGAGAAAAGTAAGCCTCTCCTTCATTGAACGATGCACTCATTCGGAGATCGCACTCAAATTTTCAGAAAATTCTGGAGAACGGAAAAAGTGTCAGAAAGGAGTAAATGTAAACTGACCGGACTCTGGCGAGCATGGGACCCCCTACGGCCAACTTGCCCTGATGTCAGATTCTACAAAAAATGAATAGTGCCATGCCATGAGGGCCTAACCCAGATGTGCACTATTATACGGGAAGAACAAAAATCTTTCTCAAAAATCAAAATTTTAATTTAAAGGAAAAGTGAGAAAGCATTTTTGAGGTAAATCAAAGCTGAATTGTACCCTGAAATTTTTTTAATTTTGGTAATTTTCTGACAGAAAAACGGATTGATTCTTTCTCACACGAAACGCGAAGGTGTTGACTCCGTGGATAACTGAATGGAGTTAGTGGCTGGTGGTTATTTTTTCGTGCTTTTGTGGTTTAAAAGTGGAGAGTGTTTCCTGTACTGTCTTACCAAGAAACATTGACTTTCTAGCGTGTGATCAGCTGGTTCCTGCAGGGCCATGTCAAGTAAAGGGAGATCCTTGTATACCGCCTGTTGACATGGATGGTTTTAAAGTTCTTTTGTCTTCTATTAAAGAAGACACATCGTCAATGAAAGCTGATATGGCCGTATTAAAGGGCTCAGTGGCCCAGATTCAGAGCGATCTCGAGCTTCTGACAGGTGAGGCAGAGGCCCTTAAAATTCGAAACAAGGAACTCGAAAAGAGAAATGATTTGCTAGAAAGGGATCTTAAACTTCTTAAGGAGGAGATGTTCCATCTAAGAAGGGATGCCTGTGCTAAGAATGTAATCGTTCATAAGTTAAAGGACTCGGATCTCCTCAATAGGGATCTCGCTGCGTCGGTTCGGGAAGTGTTCTCCAGAGCTTAAGTGGATTCAGTGTTAGTGGAATCAGCCACCCGATTAGGAAAGAACCCAGGATCCAAACCGGTTTTGGTCAGGCTGGGCTCGCTATCTCAGAGATCAATTATATTTGATAAATCGAATGTTTTCAATACAATGGGTTTTTTGATATCGAGTGACAGATCGAAACTGGAGAGGATAAAAAGAAGGGAGCTCATGGAGACGAAGGAGAATGTACAGGACCGTGGTTTTGAGGTCTCAATTAGGGGTAGGGATTTAGGATTTGAAGGAGAAACTCTATCTAAGAAGGATATCCGATCTATGATGTCGGAATCTCCTATAAACTCGGCGGATACATTTCTTGAGGCTAAGAGTACCTCCAAGAAGCAAAGAAGTAGGACAAAGAGGTCCGAGTTCGAATCTCCTTCGGCACCCTCATCTGAGGAATGTAATAGTTCCAGATACGGGTCAATTATGGACTTTCTGCCCGAAAACACATTAAAGTTACTCCCGAAAGATAATTGAGGTTACGTTACACAATTGCTACTTCAGTAACGAGGTCATTGTTATTACAAACAGTGATGTGTTCAATTATAGTGGAAAGTGATAAGGATACTAAACTTTAGATTATGAAGATACTAAACTTTAGTCTGCTACTAAGCAGACAGTGGGTGATAGTCACCCGTCGAGTGACCCCCCACTCTTCACCCGAGTGATCACTGAACGGTTCACCCGAGTGAAGCCCATCGCTCACCTAACGTCATGGAACGGCTCCGAGTGCACCCGAGTGGTCCCCTGGAACGCACCTCTGTGTGTGAGCGAGACGTGGCTGTCAGAGCCTCCTATGGCCCGCCCTCCTGGATTCTCCACCATGGATTTTTCTCGGCCAGCGCAACACGAGTGAGTAAATTTGGTAGAGCTAGCGGTGGTTTAATGGTGTTTGTAAATCGGAAACGATATACTTGCGAAGCAAAAGATGTATGCCATGACTGGATTTTTATAAAATGCACGACTTCCGTTTTACCATTTTGTAGTGGGCCTGCTTTGTTTTGAGCCTTATCTGGATAAAAATTTAATCTGCCAAAATTCGGACTCTGTTCTCGCGCAGTTGGAGGAAGCATGTCCCTCTGTACCTGTAATTTTGGGTGCAGATTTTAACGCACGAATCGGGGCTATAAATCAGGTGTCTGAGGAGGCGGTTCCGCTGCGAGTAGGTGCAAGCGCGACGAGGTCTGTGTTAGACCGTGTTGTTTGTAAAAGGGGGCATGCTTTAGTCGAATGCCTAGAAGCACATGGTCTTGTTTTCCTTAATGAAAGATTCAGTGGTGAGTATTTTGAAGATTTCAAAATTGTTCCAATTGCTACGCGTTCAGATTACCTCCCACTCTGCGTAGAACTGATATCTTTCGATGATGGAATGGCGAGAGGGGTTACCAAGTCAAGGGGTACGGGTGTGATTGTTGGTGGGAAAATGATTTGGAGGGAGTCGAGGAAGGGCTTCTCCCTTGACTGGCTGACTTTGTCGCCTTTATATGCAGGGAAGGTAGAGTCGGTCGAGACTGCGAACGAGAGGTTTATCTCTGCGATTACAGCTGCGGCTTCAGGAGCGGGAATGATTTGTAACCCGTGTGCGAACTTTATTGGCAAGAAGCCGTGGTATGAATAGGCGTGCTTTAACAGTAAGGTAAAAATGGAAAAAAGTCTAAAGTTGTGTAAGAGGCCAGAGTTCGCGCAAGAAGACATCCTTAAATTTAACGAAAACAAAGCGGCCTATATTGCTCTTTTAAATTCAAAGAAGGTGGCCTACGAGAAGGCTTTCCAAAACGCTCTTCAAGCCGACAGAGGATCGGTGGATTTCTGCAAGGCAGTTAATTTTGTTAAGCCTAGGTCGGCGGTTGGCAATAACATTAAGTTGCAATCATGGCAGGAATTTGCGAATGATTTGTATTCGCCTAAAATTACTCTGGACCTCCCCTGGATGGTGAATACACACCCTCTGTTGGATTATCGGATAACTCGACGTGAAATCGAAGCGGATATCAGTTAGTGTAAACCGGGGAAAGCGGAGTTAGGTATGGATTACCTGGAATGTCTTTTCAGGAAAATCTGGGAGAATGAGGAGGAACCCTCTTCTTGGAGGGATATTTTAGGTGCATGATTTACAAGAAGGGTGATAAAGAGATACTGGCTCATATAGGGATATCGCGCTTGTAAACAGTATTGCCAAGATATTTACTCGGATCCTCCTGGATAAATTGGTAGAGTGGATGAATGAGTCACACTGTGTGCCGGAATTCCAGGCAGGATTTAGGGCTGCCAGAGACTGTATGGACCACATCTTTGGTTTGAGCTCTTTAATCCAGATACATCTCTTCACCCCTGGGCGCAAAGTGTTTGCATGCTTTGTAGATTTTAAGAGATCCTTCCCTTCAGTGAACCACGATGTACTGTGGAGCAAATTACTGAGTTTGGGTGTCAGCACCAAATTAATTAAAATTGTGAAGAGTCTGTACAACGCAGCTAGGGTATCCATTCGCACGGCGGAGGGCCTTACAACTCCAGTTGCCGTTAATTGTGGTGTTCTTCAATTGATCGTCTGATTGAGGTTTATCTGCTGGTCTATGCTGATGACATCGTCTTGCTTGCTGACTCTCGTATTGATCTTCAGAAGAAAATAAATGCCCTTGCTTAATATTGTAAAATCAACCATCTGTAGGTCAATACATCTAAGACGAAGACCATGGTCTTCCGTAAGGGTAGGAAGCCTTCGATTCTGAATTTCACGTTGGATGGAAACCAACTGAAGATGGTTAGGGAATACAAATACCTAGGCAAGGTATTCGGGAGGCTCAGGCACCTTCGCTCTGGCCTGTACCAAAAGAGTGGCTGCTGCAGAGATTGCGGTAGGTTCGACGTTGCAGGTCCTCCGAGCGTCCAGGTCGGATTCTTGGTGCACCAAACAAATCTTGTACCAGAGCCTTGTCTCAAATGTTCTGTTCTATGCCATAGGAATTTGGGGGTTAAGATATTGTGAAGGGGTGGAGATAATTCACACTACGTTTTTCAAGAGAGTTTTGGGACTGCCTATAAATACTCCTGGACATGCACTTAGACTGGAGCTTAGTCGAGTCTCAACGGCACATAACATCTTAAAGTTTGTCCTTAACTGGTTGGAAAAGATGCTGGCTATGGGCAAAGAAAGGCTTTCTAGAATATGCTTGACATTCCTTCAGGCCATGGAAGATTCTGGCCCTGATACCCACAAGTTCAATTAAGTGCTGCAAGTTAAACACATGCTCTCGTTGTGTCGAGCGGAAAGTTTATGGCCTGGTTTAGACGTGGTAAGTTGCAGTCCAATAAAGAGATCATTTTAAACAAATTTAGGTTCTATCTTAGAGACTTAGACCTTAACAGGCCTGTGCAGAATTCTTCGCTTCAAGTGCTATCTTAGCTCTGGATAGATCCAATGGGGCAACAGTACTTTAGTGGTGGGATTCCCTTTAAATTTGTAAGACTTCTTGTTCAGGCTGGTCTTATAGGCTCAGTTAGGGGTATATTTTCCATAGGAGCTCTTAGTTTTGGATTTGTGGCGTGGAAGCTTTGCTCAATCTGCAACCAGGGCGTGGAAGAGAACTTATACCAACTTTTAGCGGAATGCCCGATGTATAGAGACCTAAGATCGGATTGCCTTGGGTCATTGGTACCTGTCTGGCGTATTGAAAGTCAGAGCCTTTATCATGTCTCCGTAGGTACAAATTAGTCATTTAAGTTAGTTCATTTTAATTTCAACCTCTTTGCATAGGTCGCGGACCTAAGTAAATATCGCAGCTGTATTTACTTTGGAATTATATCATGTATAATATGCTGTTTTTAAATAAATAAAGATAAGTAAAATAATAAAAATTTTAAGAGATATCCTAAGATGTCGAAATTATTCACGGAATTTTAAGTATTTTAACTAACATTAAGAGGTTTTAAGGTATTTACCAGAATTTTTAGAAGATTTTGAAGATTTCAAACGATTTGAATTTTTCTTTTTGGCCAAAACATGCACAGGTTTTAGACAAAAAAAAAATTTCATCTTTCTGGGATAAAAATGCAACTGAAATCTTTTTTGTTTGAAAATTCAACTGTTTTGTTAAAATTCTTCTTTTTGTGTTGAAAATGCAAGTACCTTCGTAGAAAATTTAATTTTTATTTAAAATTCATATTTTGATGTTGAAAAGTCAAACTAAAATCTTTTTTTGGATGAAAATCTAAAATTTTTTTGAAATTTTTCTTTTTGATTCAAAAATTAATATGCTTTATAATAAATTTCACCTCTCTAAAATAAAGTGCAATTATTTGGTTGAAAATTAATCTTCTTTGCTTGTAGATTCAACTACTTTGATTTTTTTTGAAAATTCATGTTTTTAGTTGAAAATTCATCTCTTTGGTTAAAAGGTTGAACTACTTCGTAAAATTTTGTTTAATGAAGGTTTATCTCCTTAGCTGAAAGTTTAACTATTTTATTAAAAATTAATTTTTTCCTGAAATATAATGCGATAAACGATGAGTGGAGATTTTTTTCTTTTTTTTGCTCTATCATGACATATATTACGTTTCCCAAAATACTACCCCTAAGTCATACATACCACCCCTCGTGATCAAAAAAGGTTTTAAGTGTTGTAAAACCACCTTGAACAATGCAAAATTGATTTAGAAGTCCAAATTAATTACATACCATTTGAAAATTTCTTTCTCATTATAAGTTCCGCAAAACTACCCTTTCACGTTAACGTATGCAGCAGAACATATATATGTATGAAAAAAGCATTTAAAAAAATCAAACTTAGAAGGAACTGTTAGTTGATATGTTTTTGCTCGTTTTATGCTCTTTGATAATATATAATACGTTCCCTAAAAACGATCCCAAAGTCATACATACCCTCCCCGCCTCATCAAAAACGTTTTAAAAGTTGGAAAACCACCCTGAACAATGTAAAAATGATTTGGAACTCCAAATTAATTACATGATACTTTAGAATTTCCCTCTCATTATAATAATCCCAAAACTACCCTTCCACGTGAACGTATGCAACAGAACATCTTCCGCTGCATACGTTTACGTGAAAGGGTAGTTTTTCAGGGAAATTATAAAGAGGGGTAAATTTTCAAGTTTCATGTAATTAATTTGGAATTCTAAATAATTTTCACATTATTAACACAGAAAAAAATGAAGTTAAATTTTGTTGCATGTAAAATTTCCAGCTGATAAAGTTTACATGCCATTTGGCGAAAGTTTATCCTACGATGGAATAAAAACTGTCGTCTGCTACGGCATCCTTAGCAGCAATGGGAAAACGCCAAAGTATGAGTGAATTCGAGCTATAAATCGGAGCAAAAAAAGAGCAACAAAATATCGACTAACAGTATTTTCTAAGTTGTATTATTTCTTATGCTTTTTCCTACATATATATGTTCCGCTGCATAGGTCCACATGGAAGGGTAGTTTCGGGGGAAATTATAATGAGAAAGAAGTTTGAAAGTTTCATATTATTATTTTGATTCCTAAATCATTTTTATATTGTTCAAGGCGGTTTTTTAAACTTTTTAAACGTTTTTGATAAAGAGGGGTGAGTATGTATGACTTAGGGGTAGTTTTTTGGGAACGTATTACATATTATCAGAGAGCAAAAAAAGCAAAAAAATATCAACTAACAGTGTTTTCTAAGTTGTATTATTTTTTATGTTTTGTCATACATATATATGTTCCGCTGTATACGTTCATGTAAAAGGGTAGTT
>NC_046662.1:20811429-20816796 GCF_010883055.1 Belonocnema kinseyi | reverse complement strand
GGTAATGAGTGGGAAATTTTTAAGTGTAATGTAATTGATTTTGAGCTGTAAAGCATGTCCACATTTTTAAGGTGGTTTTTCACGTCTTAAAACGTTTTTTTTCACGAGGGTTATGTATGTATGACTTAGGGGTAGTTTTTGGGGAACGTATTACATATTATCAGAGAGCAAAAAAAAACAAAAAAATATCAACTAACAGTGTTTTCTAAGTTGTATTATTTTTTATGTTTTGTCATACATATATATGTTCCGCTGTATACGTTCATGTAAAAGGGTAGTTTTTCGAGAAAATAATGAAGACGGGGAAATTTTGAAGTGTCATGTAATCAATTTGAAGTTCTTAGTCATTTTTGCATTGTTCAAGGTGGTTTTCCAACTTGTAAAACGTTTTTGATGACGAGGGGAGGGTATGTATGACTTAGGGGTAGTATGTCGGGTACGTATGATGGATTATCGAAGAGCAAAAAAAAGAGGAAAAAAATATCAACTAACAGTGTTTTCTAAGTATCAATATTTTTTATTATTTTGTTAATATATATATGTTCCGATGCATACGTTCACGTAGAAGGGTAGTTTTTTGAGGCAATGGTAATGAGTGGGAAATTTTTAAGTGTAATGTAATTGATTTTGAGCTGTAAAGCATGTCCACATTTTTAAGGTGGTTTTTCACGTCTTAAAACGTTTTTTTTTCACGAGGGTTATGTATGTATGACTTAGTGGTAGTTTTTTGGAAACGCATTATATATTATCAGAGAGCAAAAAAGAAGAAAAAAATATGGACCAACAGTGTTTTCTAAGTTTTATTATTTTTTACGCTTTTTTTATAGATATATATATATATGTTACGCTGCATACGATCATTTGAAAGGGTAGTCTTTCGGGATAATTTAATAGAGGGAGAAATTTTCAAGTGTCGTATAATTAATTTATTATTCTAAATCATGTTCACATTGTTCAAGGTAGTTTTCCATCTTTTAAACCGTTTCTGATCACGACGTGTAGGTATGTATGACTTAGGGGTAGTTTTTCGGAAACGTATTATATATTATCAAAGAGCAAAAAAGGGGGAAAAAATATCAGCTAATAGTGTCTTCTAAGTTTGATTTTTTAAAATACTTTTTTCATACATACATACGTTCTGTTGCATACGTTCACGTGGAAGGGTAGTTTTGGGAATATTATAATGAGAGGGAAATTTTCAAATTTAATTTGATTAATTTTGAGTCAAAAATCATTTTTATATTGTTGAAGGTGTTTTTTTAACTTTTAAAACGTTTTTGATCACGAGGGGTAACTATGCATTACTTAGGGGTAGTTTTTGGGTAACGTACTATATACTATCAGAGAGAAAAAAGGAGCAAAAGAATATCAACTAATAGTTTCTTCTAAGTTTGATTATTTTTACTGCTTTTTCATACACATAAATGTTCTGCTGCATACGTTCACGTGGAAGGGTAGTTTTGGGGAAATTATGAAGAGAGCGAAATTTTCAAATGTTATGTGATTAATTTGAAGCCCTAAATCATGTTTACATTGTTGAAGGTAGTTTTCCCATTTTGAAAACGTTTTTGATCATAGGGGGTAGTTGTGTAAGACTTAGGGGTAGTTTTTCTGGAAACGTGATATATGCCATCATAGAGCAAAACAAAAGAAAAAAATCTCCACTTATCGTTTATCGCATTATAATCATTTTTAGTGAGTTTTCGTGAGTCTCCGAAGTTTAAAGAGCAAAAACAATTTTTTTTAGCTTAAAATTAGTAAAAAAAAGCAAAAAAAAAATATGGCGTATTCCATTATATAATTTGCCTTGGTGGCGGTGCTGAGTGGACGGACCTGAAAATTCAAGTATTTTGCCAAACGCCGTCAGCTTTTATAGTGGAAAAGTATTTTTTTTCGTTTAAAATAAATAAATTTTTTTAATGTAAATTTGTATCTGATACATTGTTTCATTCCGTTTACGAAAGGTCCTATGTTGAAAATATTACAAGATTAAAATACTGGTATTTGAATGTTAATGGTCATGGAAAATGAAATATTCGTCTAGGAAAAATAAGAAGATTTTGAAAATGAAGTTTTCAGTCTATAAAACACATGTGTATTATCTTAAATACAAAAAAATTTCATTAGTTTCAAGTCTCTTGATTATTAAACAATATTTTTAAAAAGTGTCCAGTTTGATCATTTTTTGACGATAAATATTCACTTTATGAAGCTACACGCAGAAAAAAGAACCTTACATTTTACTGAAAACCAAGTTAAATCTACCGATCTTCCTAGTACGTATTTGGACAACATGACAGTTCAGTAAACGTTGAAGTTATATGCAAATAAGAATGACTATCAATGATGGTTACTAGTACCGATTCTCAAGTGGTGCTGACCTGCGGATCAGTAGATTTTACCGATCCAGTCGCTCTTCTGTACAATTCCTGGATGCTGCATTTACGAATTATCATGTCACTTTAACGAATAATATAAAGATATCTGAATTATGTTATCGGCGTAGACTACAGTTAAAACAGCACTATAAATTGTGAAAAAGTATTGCTAAAAAATAATTAATAAATAAGCGCACGGTTATTTCTCATAGATATTTTCGGACATACTCATAATTAATCGTTAGTTGTAAGTTTTATTGCTTATAATACAATTAAAATTTCGCACGCAATGGGGGGGATTCGAACGCATGAACCTAAGCACGCAAGTCAATAGTCTTAACCACTACACTAGTATACGAGTTTCGATCTGTAAAATAATTTTGAAATGCATTTGTAACTGAGGATGGTGACCTCAGGAACGACTTCTGAATACGCAACCATGCCATCGCGGCACATAACAAAAATTCTAGCATTCACATCATATCTATATGTCAGCTGAAACAGTCACGGAACAAAAACACGTCTTGCTCCAATAAACTCTCAAGTGTACGCGATCTGTGAATAAGTTGTGTCATCCAAAATTGTATTATTTTTCTAAAACCCCTTCCCTGCAAACCGGGAATATGGAGGAATGTGACGACTGTTACAGAAATGTCAAAAAGGAATGTTTTTTGGGTCATGCAATCCATTCATTGCTGATTGCGTAGTGAATTCACTCGGTGCTCCACGCGGATAGGTTGCGTTGCGACTTCAGGGGCGAGTTAAGTAAACCGATCGGATCGGTAGCATGTACCGATCTTTCGGTAATGTCCACTGCACTACTATTATAATCTCGGTTCATTGGATTTTACATGTCGTTCAGTATGTAATACGAGGGAATAGAGGTTTATTTTACTGAAGGATAACCGTTGAATTTTTCTTAATTTCACTGTGAGATTTACGAAATGCTAAGTGATTTCGACATTTTTACCCTCTTATTAAGAGCAGTTTATACTGTTACGGTTACAAGAAACCCTTTACAATTCTTGATAAGTAAATACTAAATTTCTTTTTCCTGCGTGTAGCATCAATCGCGCAATACGCGCTCGTGTAGTTCCTTGATTTGAAGGCAAAAATAATTTGAATGCAAAGTAAAAATTTCGAATGACTATGTTTTTGGGGTTTTTTTTTATTATGGTTATATGAATATTATTTCCTTTAAATTCTTAAGGAAATTAAAAAGCGATTTTGAACATTTTAGATGTCAAATAAGAATTTCAACAAAAAAGTAAATCTTCAAGTTGAATTCTCTACTAACAATGTAACAGTTTGTTATTTAATCCAAAAAGACAAGTTAATTTTTAACCCAATATATAAATTTTCAACCACAAATGATGAATTCTTAACGAATATTTTAACCAACATTTTTCAACCAAAAAGATGAATTTTGAACTAAAATGAGGAAAAAAATTTTCAACCAAACAAGTAACTTTTAAACAAATTTCCTTAACATCGTAATAGAATTTTCCAATCCAAAAATGTGCAGGTTTAATAAAATATATAAAATGTCTACCGAAAGAGATGAATTTTCAAACCAAAAAAATGAATTTTCAACTAAAAACGATTTTTCAGTAAAAAAAAGTTGAGGCTTATCATAATTTGAATAAAAAATAATTTTTAGAAAAAAATAAAAACTTTGAATAATAATTGATTAAGTTTCCTTGTTCATTTGCTTTAAGGTTTTATAAATATAATGTAGAACAATATTTGCAGTCAGTCTAAAAGAAATTTAGATTTATTTCAATCTGGGAAAAATTAAAAAATTGTTCTACAGTTTTCCGGATTCGTTCTGGACAGTTTAGGAAATCTTTTGTAATGTTTTAAAACGTTTTTAAATATTGCCGTAAAACAATTTAAAAAAATACAAATATTTTTCAAATAAAATTTTTTTTAAAGTTGATTAATATCTTTAAAATGATTCGACATTTTCCTAAAATAATGAAAAATTCCGCAAAATTAAAAAAAAACTGTCTGAAAATATTCCAGATTTTTAATACAAATTTCAAAAACCTTTATAATGTTTTGAAACCATTAAAAATAGTTTCCTCAAATAAATTTAGTAAAGAAAAAAATCATTTAAAATTTTCCAATGAATCATTTGAATGATTCCAATGAATCTCTTGAAGCATTTCAACATTTTTAAAAAGCTTCTAAATCTTTTATTTGAAATCTTTAAAAATCTACATTTTGTTAAAAAAAATTGAAATCTTTTTAAATTCAACACTATTTTTGCGTGTTTTCAAAACTTCTTAATAGCTCTTAAACATAATACGGGAAATGACTTGCAACGTTTTAAAATATTTAAAACTATTTGATCGTTCTGTAGGGTCTTCGCCCGGGAAAGAAATCTTCTAAGATTTTATTTTTTATTTTACGGGATTTCACAAAATTATACGAGTAATTTAAGTTAGTTCAAAAGAATTTTAGGTCTACACTGTAAAAATTTTCATGTAATTTTACCACAAAGATCATGGGACATAAAAATATCAGTGATTACTGTGGGAAATTTACCAAAATTAGGTAGAAATAACACGATAATGTAAAATCGCATACAGATGGTAAAAAGCAGTTTTGGAAGAATAGAATTTTACATTCGCCTTGTAAAATTAAAGTGACGCTGTAAAACGCCGCGTGTAAACGGTTGCGCATGCGCAATGACCAGCCTGGGTATTTTGAATCGCTTAATGTACGTTTTAATTAAATCGAATTGTAAGAATAATAAGATATATAAATAAAAGGAGTCATGTTTTTATTAGGCTGAAAAAAAAAATTCTTTTGTTTGGTTTGCTGTTACAAAACAAATACGCATCAAACAAGGTTATGATCAGTGGGCGAAATAGGCGCATCCTAATTTACGAGGGTAGTTCAATAAGTCCTTAGAATGACCAACAGATGGCGCGCGAATCGCTCCAAATCATCTGTTTTCAGTCAGCACCACTCCCGACTAGAT
>NC_046662.1:20808539-20811329 GCF_010883055.1 Belonocnema kinseyi | reverse complement strand
AACAGACTGAGCTCGGGCGGGATTCTTACATGTATATATAGTCTAGGAACTTAGTGGGGGAAGGTTCAGAGTCGAAGGTTCAAATTCCCCTTTCTAACAGGGCCAAAGTTTTGAATATTTTTATGAAAATTTAAACTGTTATATTTGATCAAATACTATTAAATATTTATTGTTTTAAGGAATACCTGAACTCGTTCTGGCAATTAAAGAAAATTATAATTTGAATAATCTCAAATTGTAATATTTTACCAAAAGAATTGTTTATAACAATGTTTATTATAAACTTTTCGATTATTTTTGTAATTAAATGTCATTCCTACATTAATATGAAGCACTTTTAGCAAACAACATTTTTTTACCGATAATAAGACTATTGTTAATTTGTTCATAAAATTGGTTTATTACAAATACATGGAATAATGAACAAATTATTTTTACTCTATGAGCCCGTAAACATTTATTTAAGACGATATAAAGTTTACCTAATCAGTTTTTCAATCGTAAAAAATTTGTATGTACAAAATTTCAGTTTTTCCATATCCTGAGTGAAAAAGTATTTATAAACAAATAGAGGAGACAAAAGTTCAGATCGTCAAGCTCTTCAGAATTTAATAAACTTTAATTTTAAAAAATTAAAAATCGGAACAAAATTAAAGGCTCTGGACATTTTTGAACGAAAAAAGTGCATTTCCTCCTCCTACTGTGTGGCGGCGCTAGCACGACGCACAGCGGACCCAAATGAGGTGTCCGTGGACAAATTAACTTTTAGCCCAAACTATTCGACCGCTTTTGATTTTTTTTAAAATAAAGCTTATGAAATTTCTAACAAAGTTCTCGAGGCATATTTTTCAAACAGTTGTTTATTTTGTTTTTATTTTACAATGAAAATTCATTTTTTTTAAATTCGAAGGTGCCATTTTGTGGTAATTTAACCAATTTTTGCGAGAATACACATAATTAGTGGGGAAAGTTGTGTTGAATGATGTCCAGCAGTTTAAGATATTTAAAAATCTGTTTAAAATTTGTATAAACAAATTAATCAACAAAAGTTAGAATTTTAGTAAAAATGATATATCGCTACTTCAGATGTGTGTTTTTAAATGGAAATCTGAAGAGAAAAAAACTTCGATGTGACTTATAAAAAATAGAGACAATTTGTTTCCTGAACAGCATAACCTTGGAATTTTCCGCATTTAACTCTAACCAATTCTTATCCAGGTATCTTCTCAAACTTTTCATCCTCTCCTTCAAAGCCTCCTTGCTCATTGCTATTAACACTATGTGATCTGCATATGCGAGTGACCATATTCTGACCCCCCCTGCCCTATCTCCTCCTATCACTCCGGCCACTATCTTACTTTCCATAACCACGATGAAAGTTGCAAAAAGCGTTGGGTCGAGATTCCCTCCCCTCCTCTCACCTTATTTTTCGTCTCTTCATATACCTACCTTACCCTCTCGATCAGGTCTCTCACCACTCCCCTCTCTTCCCTCGTGACCCACAACCTCCCCCTATCCACCGAAGGGAACGCGCCTTATAGATCTACAAAAAACTCGTACACTGTCGCACTCTTCTTAGCTAATTCGCTATCCACAACGCACTGCAAGACTTACAATTTTTTCGTTAGTGCTCCTTCCCTCCCTAAAGCCCGCCCGCATTTCCGGCAATATTTCTTGCCCCTTTACATCCTTACGCAGCCTATTCGCTAACATCATCGCGTATACTTCGTGCCCCGTATTCATTAGCGTTATCCCTCTATAATTTTCCTGCCTCTCCCTATCCCCTTTTTATACAGTGGTACACTCAACCGCTTCCTTCACCCTCTTGGGATTCCCTCACCCCTCCATACTGTTTTTACTACCTCCTTCAGCCTCAATTTTACCACTTGTGTACCAAACAGCCACGTTTCGTTTTACCCCGTCCAGCCCTGCTGCCTTAGACCTTTTCAACTTCCTTATCTGCTTCTCTACCTCCTCGTCATTCAGATCCTCTCCATCCACCACCCTCGTTCTTCTTATGTCCAGATCTATTTTCCGTGTATCTGAGACCTGAAATCAATGTTTAAAAAATTCCCTCTATTCCTCACTCCCTATCTTCTCACTTATCCTCAACCTACATTTCTTAAACCTGTTAATTATATTCCATACGTCTCCTTCTGTCTGTGAATTTTTATGTCTCCTCCCACCTATCAGCGATACTCCCATCTCACTCACATATGTGTATACTCCCACCTCGTCCCCTGTTACCAAACCATTCGCCTCCGCTCAGCCTCTATCCTCTATCCAGTCTTTTAGAATCTCCCCCTCCTTATTTATTATCTTATCCTTCGATTTCCTTTCGAATTTCTCCCCTTCCCTGTAAAAGCTCCCTTTCCCACTATCTTTACTGCCCTTATTTACACGCCTTCCCCCTCCGCCTCTCATTCTCTATGCAATTCTTCCTCTAATCCATCCCTAACCCCTATTATAATTCCCCCAATAGCCCTTCCTTCCGCTTGACTCTGACCGCGTCCTGGAGCCTCCACCTATACCCCCTTGGAAACTTTGGCTCTACTCTATCACATTTTCTTCTCCCTACCGTCGTCTCTGCCAGTCCCACCACATCAAATTCCCGGATATACCTCTGAAATCCTCATCCTTCTTCACACCACCTGGTACGTTCCAGTACAGCATCTTTACCACTCATCCACCCTGCTTTACCCCCACCCCCTACTCCCTATAAAATAAATTCCCCTGCGCTTCCTTTAACACCTCTTTCTCTTCGTCCCATCCCCACATTTTCTCATCTAC
>NC_046662.1:20802645-20808439 GCF_010883055.1 Belonocnema kinseyi | reverse complement strand
CCCCCCCCCCTGCACTACTCTCCCTCCTAGCCCTTTTGTTCAAAATCATCTGCACATACCTTTCCTTCCTCGTTAAATCATGATCGATGAAACCCTTTTTATCATTTATCCTATTTTTTCATATTGCCCTCAACTTTTCTTTCCAGCTCTCCAATTCCACAACCGCCACTTTATTCTCCTTTCTTCCCTCCAGCCTAACTTTCCCTATCTTGTCTTACCCTATGCTCTGTACCAGTATTTCTACCCCTTCCCTTTCTTCCCAGCTCTTTAGCTTTAATCCTCTTATCTTTTTCCACAAAAATGAAAATGTTTAAAAACTGAATTCAGAGATGCTATAAAATAACATAACGGACGTCCCCGGATTATTTTTTGAGGGATAATAACAAAAAAATGTATTGTGCTAAATAAAAATTTGATGCAGGTGGATTATTTTGAGGCTAGGGTCGTTTTTCAGCTCTGTTATTCCGATAATTTGGAAATTATTGATGAAAAAAAAACTGTTTTGATTGCTTACAAACAAGGTTAGTTCCGGGACATTAGTTACTATGTTTATCTGTAAATCCAAAGTTTTCGGCCAAAAAATATTGTGCAGATTGAAAGTAACGCTCGGGAGAATTGTATAACACACACATCCTCGAAACATACACACACGTTTTCAGCGAAATCCAAATTTTTTGGAATTATCCACAAAAAAAGTGTGCTGGGACGTTCGTTAGCATGTTCGCTATCTTTCCTAAGATTTTGAAGACAAAATATTTATTATTCTAGGAAAAAAGCCGAGGGAATCTAACGCTGATTAAATCAATACTAATTCCTAAGCGCCATGCAAATTAATCAAATTTGGAAAAATTAATTTTTTTAAATAAAACCATAAAAAAGTGTGCAGGAACGTCCGTTAGCATGTTAGCTATCATTGCCCAAATTTGTAAGACAAAATATTTATTGTTCTAGAAAAAAAGCCGGGGGAACCTGAAACTGGTAAAATCGATAATTTTCTAAGTATCACATGCCCTTAACTCCATTGATCTTATCCATTCTTTATCCGCTCTTTCCTCGTTTTCATTCCTACGCTCTCTCACTTTCTTTTCTATCATATTCTCTAACCTCTCCCAAATAACTTTCTTCTTGCCCTGCCTCTGTCACCTACTTCTATTTCCGGCCTGCTTTCCACCTTCTTAATCCTTTTTTCGCTCTTTCTTTCCACACTCTACTTTCTTCTTCCATCTACTTCATTATAAATTCTTTCCCCTTCCTTACCGACACCACCTCTCTCTCTCTCTCTCTCTCTCTCTCTCTAATCCTTCTACTTTCTTCCTCAGCTCTTTTACCATCTCTTTCCATTTCTCATCTCTTACCCTCAGGGCATCCCTTATATTTTCCATCTGTTCCATAGCTCCCCTTACTTCTTCCCTCAACCGTCTAATATCGTTTATCAACACATCGAGAGCCTACTCCGACTGGCCTTCCATTTCTACGAGGGGTGGTGACCTACTTGTCCTTACGATTTTTTTAAACAGACTCTCTACCGCGCTTTTGTCTGGACTGTCTTGGCTGTTTCTCTTCCGCTTCCAGAGATCCTCCCTCTCAATTGCGCTGGACACTCTCCCTCGCCTTCTCGCTTCCTTCGTTTCCCTTTTTCCCTCTCCTCGACGCGCCACTCGACACCGGGCCACGCACAGTTGGCCATAGTGGCGTGTGGGTAATTTCCTCCCCGTCGAATAGTATAATATACACTCCAGGCCCAATAAACATTAAAATAAATACGCGAGAACATTACTCGAGCATGATATTACTAGCTTCCATTGGGTTAGAATGAGAGGATTGAGATATTTAAAAAATCGCAATTTCTCATATCAAACGTTTGAACATACCTAAAACATTCTAAAACATCCCATGGATATTTTCTTCTTGATGTAAAAAAAACCTGTAGTGCTCGCTTGATCTAGTTGGAATTTAAACAAATTTCGGTGAGGCAGCAGAAGTGATCGGTTGCCGCCGGCAAGTAACATTTAGCTTCAGCTTCATTGTTCATGTTAAGCGTTTTTTTTTTTAAATAATCGCAATTTGCATTCGTTTAGAAAATTTGTTTTCAACAATCATAAATTCTATCAGAAAACTATTTCTAGTATTCAAATTATGACGGGATATCTAATTAAAAGTACTATCTAAGGTTTAAAAAAAACTACTTTGTAAAAAAGTGTTTGAAAAACTCTAGTTTTGAAATCTTTATAGCAGTTATTTACATTATTAACGGATAATATGTAGTATTGAAAATTATGGTAAGCCAGTCAATTGAAAATTCCAAAATTGAAAAGAAATACAGTTTTCTTGCTGAAGAATAACCTAATTAGCCCTTTGCTTATATTTTGATTCAAATTAATTTAAATATAATAACTGAAATGAAGTGTTTACACAGGCGGTAAAAGAAAAAAAAGTTGGTACTGATGTAAAAAAAACTGTCAGTATGGTAAAAAAAATTTCGGTACTGGTAAAAAGAAAATTACTGGTTCATGGAATTAACAGAATTCATATAATTCGTGGAATTCACGAAACTCACGGAATTCATGGAGTTCACGGATCTCATTGAACTCATGGAATAAATTCATGGATGAGCGAAGGTAGCCGTGCAAGTTTCAACCCCCTAGCACCTCCGGAACACACTCGTTTCAACCCCTAATATAATGAAAAATTGAGAAAAATGCTAACAAATCCCCTAACTTCCAGACCTAAAATTGTATACTTTTGAATGATTCCACTTGATGTCCAAAGATACCAAGAAAAGTTTCATTCCCCTATCTCATCCTGAACACCCTCGTTTTCAACCCCTAATATAATGGAAAACTGAAGAATAATTCTAAAAAATTTCCGAACATCCAGCCCTCAAATTGTATGCTTTTGAATGATTTCACTTGATGTCTAAAGATAACAAAAAAGTTTAATTCCCCTATCTGATATGGAACACCCTCGTTTTCCATCTCTAATATAATGAAAAACTGAAAAAAATTCTAAAAAATCCCCTAACATCCAGACCTAAAATTGTATGCTTTCGAATGATTCCACTTGATGTCCAAAGATACCAAAAAAAATGTCATTCCCCTATCTAATACTGAACACTCTTGTTTTCTAGCCCTAATATAATGAAAAATTAAAGAATATTCTAATAAATCCCCTAACTTCCAGACTTAAAACTGTATATTGTCTAATAATTCCACTTGATGTCCAAAGATACCAAAAAAAGTTTAATTCCACTATCTGATCCGGAACACCTTCGTTTTCAAGCCCTAACATAATGAAAAACTGAAAAATATTCTAACAAATCCCCTAACTTTCAGACCTGAAATGTTATGCTTCAGAATGGGTCCATTTGATGTTTGAAGATACTGAAAACAGGTTCATTCCCCTATCTCATCCGGAACACCTTTGTTTTCAACCCCTAACATAATAAAAATCTGAAAAAAATTCAAAAAAGTTCCCGAACATCCAGACCTAAAATTTTATGCTTTAGAATCATTCCACTTGATGTTCAAAGTTACTAAAAACAAGTTCATTCCCCTATCACATCCGGAACACCCTCGTTTTTAAACCCTAACATAATGAAAAACTGAAAAAAAATCCCTAACATCCAGACCTGAAATTGTATACTTTAGTATGGTTCCATCTGATGACCAAAGATACCAAAAAAAAATTCATTCCACTATCTCATCCGGAACACCCTCGCTTTCAACCCCTAATGTTATGAAAAACTGAAAAAAATTCTAAGAAATCCCCTAACATCCAAACCTAAAATTGCATGCTTCAGAATGTGATGCTGCTTCACTGAAATTGACTAATTGAGTAATTGAAGCTAAATAAAGCACGATATGAAAAAAAGTCAAGAAAATAAAAATTTTACTTTTTGACACAAAAGTTAATGAAAAGTTAAAAATTTTAGTTTTCGGTCAAACTATGCGAAATACGACAAAAAATAGATAAAAATGGTGCAGCTAAAGAAGATCTACAAATTTGTTATTATTTACTTTTTTATCGGATGCGTATTTTTTGTTTTATCTGTAAAAAACCGCTTAAAAAATAGAAAAATAAAATTATTATACAAACAACACAAGGTACGAAAAAAATAAAGAGGCAACATTATTTCACTCAAAAAGATCAGTTATTTGTGACAAATAACATTGAAAATAAAAAAATCAAATATTTGAAAAATGATGCAAAGTATAAAAACATATAAATAAGAAAAAATTGTGCATTCAAAAAATATCTACAAGTTTATAATAAACTTTTTTTATAAGAGTGCATTTTAAATGAAAAAAAGAATTTAAATTTTTGGAAAAACGACACAAGCTACAATAACATTTTACCTAATAAAATTTTCCGCCTCAATTATATCTACAAATTTTGTTAAGGCGTTTTTACGCTAGAATGCGTATTTTTGCATGATATTTTGTAGGATTAAAAGCTGTTGATCATAACTTAGCTACTAGTACTAATACTGCACATTTACAATGATATGTAAACATTTTTTTCTTTATGATTATCAACCATTTTCTCATAATTTTCCACAGCTGCAGTCAGCCGGAGGATGAAGAGAAAAGTGGCCGTTGCATAGTCCCCGGTCTTCGTAGAGAAGGGATCTCTGGCGACTGGCCTGAAGAGACAATGCTGCCAACGCTCCAACGAGAGAATTCGCGAGGGTAAGTCATTTTTTGCTCCCTCCTGCTTCTAATCATATTGCAGGATTAATGTTCCGAACCAACACAATGGGGCAGTTTGTAATGATAGATTACGTTGAAAACGCATAGGGACGACGGCATTACTCGAAAGTACATAATTTTTTATCAGAGCTGTATATTTGCTAGGATGGGTGGAAAATAAACAAATCTAGAATACCAAATCAATCCCAAGCAGAAACTAATCGTAATGGAATCTGAAGAAAGGATAATTAATTTAGAATCGATAGATATAGCCTTGGTGATTATTTTCCTAGTGCATTTTTTTCTCTGAAAAGTTTTCAAGTATACGCGAAAAATTCTTTTATATGCACAAGTGTTAATTGTTTTCCGGAAATTAGGAACCCTATACGTTTCTTTTTCGATTAGTATCCATTTCGAATTTTTCATTTGCGGTTCTTCTATATTTAAATTTTGGTTATTCTTGAGATAGTATTAATTTATATACTACCAACAAATATATGTTACATTTAGGACACAATATAAATTAAAATTAGGTCCTTGTTAAATTATTAATTTTTACAGACATTGCAATAATTCTTAAATTTTACTAAACATTTTTCATATCTTAAGGTAACTTAAATAAATTTCAATTTTTAACTATTACACAGTTCTTAGACATTTAAGGTATATTGGTACCAACTGCTTCAGGATGTAATTTTTTTGCATCCATTGAGCTCAGGTGCGGCTGCGTCTCGGGACGTTATCCAACTCCAAATGCACCTGGGCGGAGTATGTGAGAATCGTGGAGTGAGTGTGTTGGTGAAAATGGATTTAAATTTTGTTTAAATATAGATCGTGAGATAGGGAGTTATTCTCTTGTATGAATCTTTAATTATGAAGTAGAATAGAACTAGTGTAAAATATTTCACGCGAGTATGGAAGTTTACCCTGCATTACGGATATTTTTCATCATCAGATTAATTGCACAGAAGGAAAATCTATCCTTTAAGGGCATGCGACACAGGGGAATTCCTACATTACCAACCTCTTTTTTCTATTGAACAAAATTTTTTTTTGAACCATAGAACTTTTTTTGTAAATCAAATATCAAACTCAAAATTTCAGGA
>NC_046662.1:20800978-20802545 GCF_010883055.1 Belonocnema kinseyi | reverse complement strand
CTTCCATTATTCTGTGACTGCACATATTCTAAGGCAATATAGACCTTAATACCCTTGACTGTAATTAAGTCACGTGCAAAATAATAATAGTCTCATGACTAACATCTTATTCTTAGTCACGAGGCTATTATTATAAACCTTCGTCTCCACCATCGCCGTCTCCACCATCGCCGTCTCCTCCTCATGAAAATTTAATTATTTTGTGGTCTTAGGTAAAGTTTGAATACAAAACTGCTAAGAATAATTAAACCTGAATACCTTTGGCTGTGGCGAAGACACAATAATAGAAATATCATTCTGATAACTAAGACTTAATACCGCTATACCACCATTTTCCATTTATGATAAAGTACTTTTTTGGGGCTTCCATTACTCTGTGACTGAAAAGATACTAAGTCAATATAGACCTTTAAATCCTGGACTGTAATTAAGTTACTTACAAAATAATAATAGTCTCATGACTGAGATCTTATTCTTAGTCAAAAGGATATTATTATAAAACTCCTCCTCCACCAGCGCCATCACATAATCGTGAAAATTTAATTATTTTGTGGCTTAGGTACTCTGTGACTACAAAAGTGTTAAGACCAATTAAATCTTAATACCTTTGGATGTAGCGAAGTCATATAAAAAAATATCGTTCTGTTAACTGAGACTTCATACCACCCTACCTCCATTTTCCATTTATGACAAAGTACTCTTTTGGGGCTTCCATTATCCTGTGACTGCAAAGATTTTAAGACAATATAGACCTTAATATCCTTGACTGTAATTAATTCACGTAAAAATAATAATAGTATAATTAGTATAATAGTATAATATTCTAATGAAATTTAATTACTTGGTGGCGTTAGGTACAATGTGACTACAAAAGCGCTCAGATTAATCAAATCTTAATACTTTTGTCTATGGCAAAGTCACATTAATAGTAATATCATTCTGGTAGCTAAGACTTAATACCCCTCTACTCCAACACCATTTTCTATTTATGACTAAGTACTTTTTTGCGGTTTCCATTATCCTGTGACTGCAAAGATTCTAAGGTAATATAGACCTTAATATCCCTGACTGTAATTAAGTCACGTATAAATAATAATATTCTCGTGACTAAGACCCTATGCTTAGGCGCAATTATAATACTCCTCCTCTACAATCGCCATCTCCTCTCAATTAAGATATAATTGTTTGCGAGCTTTCGGTTGAATTTAAATTTTGTGAGCGTATTGCATTCAAAAATACAATTTTATCTCTCTTTCATATGCATTCACTATAATAATAGCAAAAAAATATATTACGAAACCCGTTAGAAGAGGACCGTATGGATAAACACAATGAAACTGATAATAGCCTCGAATAAATCAGCATAGTGACGACATGACACAATTCTTAGTATAGAAATATCAAAACTTGGAATTAGTTAGTGCTTACTAATATGTTAAGGTCAGTAAGCTCTAAATTATGCACGTTAAGGGCATGCGACACAGTGGGATTCCTACATTACCAACCTCTTTTTTCCATTGAACAAAATTTTTTTGTGAACCATAGAACTTTTATGGTAAATGAAATA
>NC_046662.1:20797706-20800878 GCF_010883055.1 Belonocnema kinseyi | reverse complement strand
GCTTCTAAAAATAATACGTTATTTATTCCTCCTGAAAACTTAGCTAAATGAAGTAAGCCTAATACTTAACGGGGACGACAAGATATCCTATTCTTAGTAGAACCCATCGATATTACCTTAGAATCTTTGCAGTCACATGATAATAGAAGCCCCAAAAATGTACTTTGCCATCAATGGAAAAGGGTTGTGTTGTCGAGGGGTATTAAGTCTTTGTTACCAGAATGATATTACTTTTTATGTGACTTTGTTACAGGGAAAGATATTAAGGTCTTATTAGCCTCAGTACTTTTGTAGTTACAGGGCACATGAGGCCGTAAAATATTTATATTTTTATAAAGAGGAGATGACGATGTTGGAGGAGGAGGTTTATAATAATAGCGCCTCTTGACTAAGAGTAATTTCTTAGTCATGAGACTATTATTATTTTACACATGACTTAATTAAAGTGAAGTATCTTGACGTCTTTAGTCTTAGAATCTTTGCAGTCACAGGATAATGGATGCCCCAAACAAGTACCTTGCCGTCAATTGAAAACTGTGTTGGTGTAGAGTGGTATTTAGTCTTAGTTGCCAGAATGATATTACTTTTTATGGGACTTAGTTATAGGCAAAGGTATTAAGGTCTGATTAGTTGTAGCACTTTTGTAGTTACAATGTACATAAATTCCCGTAAGAATTACATTTCTACAAAGGGAAGAGGGCCATGGATCTTAAGGTCTATATTGCCTTAGAATCTTTTCCGTCACAGAATAATAGAAGCCCCAAAAAAGAACTTTTCCATCAATGGACACATGGCTGTGTAAAGGCCTGTGCCAGCAGTTCTTGGAACCATCAGATCGACCGCTAGCATACAGACCTTCTTGTGTATTAATTATTCTGGCGTGTATAAAAGTGAACGATTAAGTGTCATATTTAAATGAAAACTTTAGATTCTGTTTTCTCATAAGCCCATTTTCTGTCCATCGCTTCAGTTATGCTGGATTATGTTTATATTGTTTCCTAAATATTATCAGGGTTTTTAATTAAACACGAACATTTTAATATGAAATAGTTCTATTTGTTTCGATAAGTACATCAGGAGTGTATAAAATAAAATCTTTTTTAAGCGTTGGCTGGGCAAAGTATATTAGAACATTGTTGCAGTTGGGTTTTTAAATTTTATTCCCACGTCAACTTATGTAATCACATATTATTTTGTGTATTCCTATGTAATCTTGTGTAATGTCATGTATTTATGTAATCTATGTTTTCTCGTATAATCTAACGTGCTCCTGTAATCTTCTAATCTAGTGTACACAAAAAATTTAAATGTTTATCCTCGCGCATCAAACTTTATTTATTCATATTCACAAACTCAATATCTATGGAGTGTGTTTTTATGTCTTTTTTAAACTAGAAATTTAATTTTTTATCTTAACCCGCAGCCGAGCCCGCTCCAATTTTAGATTAGTGTCAGTTTCAGATTTGCAACTTTCACAACTATTTCCTCTAAGCTGGCTAACTTTTTCTGATCAAACTTTTTTGGCTTCACTTCAGGAATACTTTAGCTCGGGAGCGAACTTCTGATTTATATTGAAATTGTGATTTCGATTTTATATCATGTTTTTTTCGCGTTCCTGTAAAGTTGCAAAAATGTCCCTTAGCACCTTTTGGACTTCCTCTCTTTAAATAGTCTCAATTTTCGTTTACGGACTTGCCTAGGAATACTTTCCGATGGCTATAATGTATAATTTTTGTATTTTCAAATTGAATGACTAACACTTATAATTTTCTTTCAAGAATTAACTAAAAAATGTATTAATAATTTGTACAAAAAAAAGTAATTTTTCTTGTATCAAATTTGCATTTTCGCGGAATTTTGACAGAACTAATTAGCGCCACCTGGTGAATTGCGCAAGAACTTATATAAATGTTTATTAGACCGATATTAACGAATTTTGATAAAAATAAAAATTTATTAAGTGCATACTGTCTAAATAAAAAATATCCTTTGTCACTCACTTGTATTTTTCTTGTGTATTTTTCATTATTCGAAAATTTTGTTATTTAAAGTTCATTAAAATATTAAAATACATTGAAAATCTTGTTTTTCAATAGAATTATATTAACTAATACAAAAATTTATATATTTAGCAAAAACAACCATAATTACCGACAGAACGAAATATCGGCTGAGTGCAGACAATGTATTCTGTCACGGAGATAGAAAACACGGGACTAGGCATGCCATCTTAACTTTGGCGAGCGGGGTTGAATCAACGGGAGGGGGAGAATTCCATGAGTGGGAAGAGCCGCCATCTTACAATGTGCCATTTGATTATGCGCACGAGCATTTTTTCCGACAAACTGTGCATGAAAATATAAACATGTGGGCGCTGCTATGTTTGTCGCGGGACATCAAAAGGTGGCGGACCTGCCCCCTCATTGCATCACCCCCGCAATGGCATGCCTAGTCCCTTGTTTCCTATGTCCATGTATTTTGTCAAGTGTCATTTGTTTTTCTTAAGGGTACTGTCACGGTGCAGTGCAGGCAGACAGCTGCCCGAGACCGTTCACACCTTGGTTTTTCCGTCTATGGAAAATCTTAAAATCGCGCGGGAATTTTAAATATTTTAAAATTTTTAAATGAAATAAACCAATTTTTTATATTTAAAATTGACAATTATGATCATGAGCTAAATTTTTTCAATATAATATAAAAATGAGAGATAAAATACTCAGCCCTGAATTGAGTATTTCAGAAATTGTCAAGTGTTTCCAGGAAATTCATTTTGTCAGTCGTACTGTTTTTTATTCTTATCTGGTGTTGATGTCCTGTGTCGCGCAATCAAAGAAAATATATTTCTGTAAGTGAAATAAATCAGTTTTTATGCTCTTGTACAATGTAAGTATTTTTTTAAAGGTGAAATTTCAAATTCGTGTAGGAATCGTCAACTTTCTGCAAAATTAATGGAATAGAATGGATAATGTACGGAAATATTTTTACAGTACTCGAATGAATAAGTTATATGAATGGGAAGAATATTGAATATCTTACGCCTTTGTATAAGTAATCCATGTTTGCGATCTAAAATATATATATATATATATATATATTCGGTTCGGTTTTGATTCCTCTAGAATCAAACCGAAGGGCCTATGACAAAGCCACCGAACGCGTCCTCGGGTTGCGG
>NC_046662.1:20795430-20797606 GCF_010883055.1 Belonocnema kinseyi | reverse complement strand
GGTGACTCTGGGATACCGGGCGACCTCTCAGAGTACGCAGCCTTATTCTTGCATGCGGGGCTCTACAAGGATGGACGAACCCCTTTCCCTAGCTTCTCGTGGCAGCAACAATGACAACACCAAACATAGTTGTAGTAAGTGTGGTTCAAAACAACAGAACGCTCAGGGCTCCCGACAATGGGTCATCCAACAATGCCGACCAATCTAGAGCTGGGGGAGCCAATGAAAATGGATTCAATGCGATGGATCGGCGGGATGTCGCGACCTTTGGGTGGACGGAGCAACCGAATCACGACTTGCTAGAGTGCTACGATGCGAGTGAGGCCCGTGAACGGGGTTACATGGCACGGCTGCATGCTCTGTGGTGCTAGAAACACCCGGAGCTATCGCACTTTTCGCAGCAACGTGTGCGAAACCTTGCTGAACTACTCCGTAAAAGGGGCTATGTAAGCGGAACGCCTACTCTACCACAGCTAGAACAAGCCGGCAACAAAGAAAGAGAGGCAACACTAAGACCAACCGCGGGCAGGCATCCAATAGATGAAGAGCGATGCTTTGCGACCTGGAGAAACATCAACACCAAGGTTTCTCTCAAGCCTAAAGATCTGGCTGGAATGGATGACGAGCTTCGTGGACATTTTTCCGGTGAATCCGACCTCTGGGCTATCAATTATTGTGTGTATAATGCAGCGAGAACTTTGGCCGATGCGAACCGTAAAACAAAACCAACGGCTGATCATAAGACCAAAAGACGAATGCATCAACTTGCCATAAAGGTAGGCTGGACAAGACAGTACGCGTCCAAAATTGAATGTGTGATTGACTACATCACATCTGGCAGGAATATTACCGCCAAGGTTCGAAAGTTCGCGCGAGAACTCCGGACCCTTTATCACACACTTAACAAGTCAAAGCTGCTGACCATCAGGCAGCATATTGTTGAGAGAATACGTATACTATCTGACGCTAAGAGAAGTCTAGAGCGGAGGGAGAGGTGGGTCAGAGAAAATCAATAGTTTCTCTCTGACCCATCTCGACTCTTCCAAGATCCTCCAGTTACTATCGAACACCCACCCAAGCCAGAGGAAGTCGAAGTATTTTGGAGAGAAGTCTACGAACTTCAGCATAGACTGGACGAAGACTCAGAAAATATAAATAGCTTCAAGGAGTTATGTGTTGCCCTCATAACACCTGATAAAGAATGCCCATCCATCACTACCGAGGAGGTGAAAAAAGTATAAAGAGGGATGAAGAACTGTTCCGCACCGGGACCAGATTGTATTAAAACCTTCTGGTGGAAGAAGTTTTCTTCAACCCATCAGCATTTGGCCCGTATTTTCACCTCATATTTGAAGTCGGAAGAGCCGTTTCCAGAGTGGTTGGTGGAAGGGCGCACAATACTCCTTCCGAAAATAGGCAACTTAGCTGACCCGAAGAACTACAGGCCAATAACTTGTCTGAACATGCTTTATAAGATATTCACAGCTATCCTAAATGATAGGATTGTTCGGGCAATTGAACCTGTGTGGCAAGAAATGTATGCACAACGAGGCTCAAAGAAAGGCGTAGCCGGATGTCGGGAGAACCTGCTCATCGATAGATGTGTCTGCAAAGATGCAGCATTCTACCAGCGTGATCTATCGATGGCCTGGATTAATTATCGGAAAGCTTTCGACTCGATATCCCATAGACTTATCATCTGTCTTTTGGAAATCTTTACGGTTCATCCGCAAATAGTTGGGTGCATAGAGAGATTGATGCCGCTTTGGAAAACCAGATTTACTATCTCATCTGGAAAAAATCGTGTGACAACTAACAAGGTCACGTTTCAGAGAGGTGTCTTTCAGGGCGACACCATGAGCCCACTCCTCTTTTGCCTTACATTATTGCCACTATCTCTAGCACTGCGCCATTCCGACGGGTACTTGTGCGGCAAACCTGTAGATCAAAATTACAAGGTCACTCATGTATTTTACATGGACAATCTTAAGATCTATGCTAAAAACAGAGAGCAACTGCATCTAGCTCTGGGGATTGTTGAACGATATACTAAGGAAATTGGAATGGAATTTAAGTTAGACAAATGCGCCAAGATTTATTTGAAGCGAGGAAAACTTAATGGCATCCCTGAAGATCCTGAGCTCGTTGATAGAAGCGCCATACGACACCTTTGCGC
>NC_046662.1:20791649-20795330 GCF_010883055.1 Belonocnema kinseyi | reverse complement strand
CTTCCACCACCAAGTAAGTGTGTGGAGGGTGTGTAAAGGAATAAAGAAGGTGTAAGAAAAATGTAAACCCTTAGGGGACACATTAGAAGCTTCCACTGTGATTTCAACCATTTTTTAAATAATTAGTTAAATTATTATTTTTTTAAATTATGATATCATTCAGTACATTTGAATTAAGAAGAGTTAAACAATTCAAAATTAGAAGCATTTAAAATTGAAGATTTTTTATGATAAACATTTTTAGTTGATCAGATGTGCATATAAATTAATTAATGATTTTTCACATTGAAAGAATTTCCAGACTTTAACGTTAAAAATTTAACTGCTTCAATTGGAAAGTCTTAAACAAATGTAAACGCCCTATTGAAACCTAATAAACTATTTTTAATTTAAGATAACTTCAAAATAATATTTTTAGAATTAAAGTCTATTATTAAATTTCAATCCAAAATATTCAATTTTCAAGCCATGCAATTTGAAAATTTTCAATTAAGAAAAAGAACAACTACTAAATATTTTGAAATATCTGACTGCATTTAAGATTAGTACCTAATTATAGGTTAAATATTCAAAATTAAACAACAAAAAATCTAAACTTTGAACCTTAAAATTTTATTGTTTTACTTTTAAAAAAATTGAATTTGTAATTCAAATTGTTGAATTTTTATGCATAAATAACACTTGAACAGTTATTATTATTCGAAAAATGTGAGTAAGTTGAAAAGATATTTACAAAATTAAAAAAAAATCAAAATTAATTTGAAATTATTTCAAACAATTTAAATGAAGTGTCTTAAGTGTACCGACAAAATCCGGCTATTCGTACCAAAATTTAGGTGCAAATAGTCCACGGCCGAATTTAAATCAAAATGTAGATTTTGACAGATTTCGAAGAAAAAATTTAGAAGCTTTTTAAGGATTTTAACAGGCCTGAAAAGAATAATAACATTGCTTAAGATTGCTCGGAAAATTGAAAATTATTTTTATTTTGAAAAATTATTTCAAATTCGAATAATTTTAAAAGATATTTAGAAGTTGTGAAAAGCTTTTAATTATATTGTTAAATTTTGAAAAAATTTGAAACGACATGTAGATGTTTCAAAATCTTTAACTAAAATTTCGAATAATTTTAAGGATTTTTAAACTATTTAAAATAAAAATAATTTAACATTTCATTTGAACAGGGAATTTTCAGTCTTTTACGAATTTATAGTTGGAACTGATATTTATTCAGAATTTTTCCAAAGAATTCGAATTCTGAGTTGAAGCAGGGGATTTTCAAATTTTAACCAATTCTGAGTTGAAACTGGTATTTATCCAAAAGAATGATAATTTTTTTTTGGAACAGGGAGTGTTAAGATTTAAATCAATTCCGAGCTGGAATAGGGAATTTTTTAATCGAATGAATTATAATTGTAAGTTAAAACGGGACATTAAAAAAATTTTAAATTTTGAATTGGAACAGGAAATTTTACAAAAAATTCTGTTTCCTAGTTGAAATGGAAAATTTTCGGGAAGTATTAAAATTCCAGATTTGAACAAGGAATTTTCAATTTTTAACCAATTCTAAGTTAAAATTGAAATTTATCCAGGAGAATAACAAATCTCAATGATAAAATGAATGTTTCAAACAAAATTATTATTCTGCGTTGAAACGAGGTATTTTCGAAAAAAAAATTAAATTATGAATTGGAACAGCGAATTTTACAAAAAATTATAATTCTTACAATAAGTTGATACGGAGAATTTTCAAAAAGAATAAAATTTCTGGATTTGACCAATTCTGAGCTGGAATTATAATTTTAAATGGATGAAAAAGGTATAATTTTGAACATTTTTAACTTTATTGATTGATTCCTCAACTTAGAGGATTGAAAATGATAACGTGGATTTATATTTTTCGAACTGAATCTGAATCTTTGAACTCTACAATCTGTAAAAGTTTAAAATTCGTAATTTGGTAGTTTAACTGCATTAAATTCAAAATTGTTCAGTTGAAAGGTGTTAGTAACTTTCATTTCATTCGCAGTTCCGTTTTTATTATTTCGAATGAAACAAATTTTAGATTTAGTGCTCAATTTTTTTCATTTCATTGACCGTGAAAAATGTTTACGGACTGGGAAAAAACCGGGAATTTTTTTCTTTGACTAAAAACGGCCACCCTGAAATATTAAAAAATGTAATACCTGAAATTGAATTGTTTTAAATAGCCTTGAATCGTTAAAATTTAAAAGTGTTAATTTAAACTTTGAACGTTAAAATGTTACTTGTTAAATTTTTAATCTATAAATCAAAGTGTTGAATTTGTTGTAGCTGTCACTATTTATACCTAACATCAGTTAAAACTAATTTGAACTAGTTAAGACTAAACAAAATTTTCAATGGTTTCCAGCAATTTAAGCGGATTTAAAAGGATTTGAAATGTTGGAGGGTATTAAAAGATATCAAAGGATTCACAATATTTGAGGAAATTGTAAAAGATTCCCTGAACTTTTTTTTTTATTTTATTAGCCTAAAGGGATTTCAAACACTTTCAGATATTTTAGAGTATTTAAAAAGCTTTCAAGGAATTTTTAAGAGATTTAAATAATTTCAAGGGATTTCCAAGGATTTTAATAATTTTTTAGGGGATTTAAAACATTTGAAAGCGGGTTTTAAAGAATTTCCTACAATTTTGGAAGATGTGGAAGGATTTTACAGGACCTGTAAGATTATGGGATGTTTTAAAAGACTCTAAGGGATTTTATAAGATTTGAACGATTTTCAATTATTTGATTGGGGTTTAAGGTCTCTTAAGGGATTTTAATGAATTTTACAGGATTTCAGGAAGTATCTGAATTCCCTTGATTGTTTTTTTTTCAATTCAGTTTTTATTTTTTTATGAATTTTCTCGAATTCTTCTCATTTCCCTTAAATTCCTCTAAATTCACTCAAACGTAAATGTAATTAATGGATTCTTTTGATTTAAAAAAAGCTTGCAATTCATGTGAATTCTTTTGATTTGGTAAGGTTTCAAAGATTTGAAGAGCTTTGGAATTATTTTTTTGCAATTCACTCTGAATTCTTATTCATTTATCCTGAATTCTTTTAAATTATTTAGAATTCCCTTGAACTTTTTTAATTCACTTGAATTCTTCTAAGTTTACTCAATTCTACTTAATTCAATAGATTTTTCTGAATTTTAAACAGTTTTGATTTAATTGATCCTGTAGTTTTTTGAATTGTTTTCAATTCATTTGATTTAAAAAAAAATTAGTTTAAATTTTAAAAAAACTTAATTTAAAATAAAATAATAATTTATCCATCGAATGATTCTCAGTTATCTTAAATTTTTCTAAATTCATTAAAATTTTACGGAAATCAATAGAATTTTTGGATTTGAAAAAATTTTCCAATACATTTTAATTCTTTTGAATTTAACGTGTAAGGGTTTGAATAAAAAATTTCTAAGCTTCAATGCAGTTTCGATTTGATTACCTTTTAATTACCAAAATTTCAGCTATAAGAGTGAATTCTTCAATTTCAATGACCGTGAAATATTTTTGCAACCCAGGGTTGATGACTGGTAATTGTCTACCTAAATTACGAGGGTAGTTCAATAAGTCCTTAGAATGACCAACATATGGCGCGCGAATCGCTCCAAATCATCTGTTTTCAGTCAGCACCACTCCCGACTAGATA
>NC_046662.1:20785097-20791549 GCF_010883055.1 Belonocnema kinseyi | reverse complement strand
ACTTTGAATAAAATATTTGTTATCATTCTCTTGAAATAAATGTGTTTTTTTCTTGAAAAAATACCGGTTTCATATGTATACACCTGGTATATATATATAGGGATTACTTTGTATTATAAAACAGAACTTTGTTTCTTCGAATCCTGAAACCAAGATATATGTATATACCATCGACATATAGAAATGGACCTGTAACGCTTTGGGGAGAACTGAAATGGGCTTTAGAGAGAGAAAAAGCATATGAGACGTAAACCTACCTTTATCTATTTCAGGACTATATCAAGTGAATTGGTGGCCCCGGCTATTGCCTAAATATTCTCTACGGTTAATTAAAAAAAAAGGTAAACAATACATTAAAACATTGTAGTTATAATAAATTGAATTTTAAAGAACATTCATGTAAAATAACCTGTTTCAGATAGATTATTAAAAAAACTTGGTAACCTTGAATTCTTTTTGAAATTCGATTGAGAATGCTACAATAATAATCGTTGTGAGTTTAAAAATAATCTAAAAACTGTCAAAAATTTGAACAATATTTCTATAACATAAAAAATAACCATTTGCATTGCATAGGCACAAAACTTCATATTTTGAGGTTTTGTTTTTGTTGTAACAGTTTTTATTTTACTATATTCAATAACTTTACTTACATATAAAAACATATCCCCATATAAACGTCTTGACAACGCCCACAAACTACATAAGCTGCCACCATTTTTTATATTTATTTACAATAAATTATAATTAAACAAATTATAAATAAATTAATTCTGAAAAGTGCGATAAACGTTACATTATTGAGGCACTCGCAACACAGAGCACGTTCCTCTGTTGCGCCAAACTTCACCCAACGAAAATATTCTCGACCAATCAGCTTTATCTAAAAAGAGATAGGTGTACGGCTTATATGTTTTTTCTCTCTCTATAGCCCATTACCGTTCTCCCCACAGCATTGCCGGTCCATTTCTATATGTCAATGGTATATACATTGCATTTTGCACGTTAGTTTGCTGTAAGCTGACGGTTTCTGTACGTATTTGAACTTTCGCCTTAAAAACAATATTTAGATTGCACAAGAGCAGAAAAACTTATTTATTTCACTTACAGAAAAACATTTTCTTTGATTGCGCGACACAGGACATTAACACCGTATAAAAATAAAAAAACACTATGACTGACGAAACGACTTTTCTGTAAATACTTGACAATTTCTGAAATACTCAATTCAGGGCTGGCTATTTTATCTCTTATTCTTACATTACATTATAAAAATGAAACTCATTATAATAATTGTCAATTTTAACTATAAAAACTTGGTTTATTACATTACAAAATTTAGCAATATTTAAAATTCCCGCGCAATTTTAAGATTTTCTACAGAAGGAAAAACCAAGGTGTGAACGGTCTCGGACAGCTGTCTGCCTGCACCGGGCAGGCAAGCAGAGGTGTACAGTACGCTAAGTGGATTGACTCAAGAGAATTATCACAGGCAAAAAAGACCGAGCGCGACGCATGCGTAGAAGAGTTCGGGACACTCGTTACAATCACTGCCAAAGATAGGCGCACAGTTGTTTCGCTCTTGCATTTTACGCAGTCTATGACATTCTAGGTGGAAAAGGTAAAAAATATTTCTTTCTAGGTCTTTTACATTTAAGATTTTGAAACTATTTGATTTAATCAATTATAATTGCATGGTGTTTTAATTGCTTTAGGTCTTTTAAATATCAAAATGTTGAGCCAGATTGCGAGGTGCGTTGTACGAAGAGCTTCAAGAAATGGTAAGTAAAATTTACCATTTTTTGGTTCATCTTTCTCGATATGTCAAGTTCTTTTTGATAAAAACTATTTTTCTCTTGAAAAAATCTTATTTTTCCAACATTATATACAGAAAGACCAAAAATTAATGCTTTGGTTCTCTTCTAAATTTATAGGTTAAGTGCTTCCTTTGCGCTATAAAGTTTTTAATGTAGCTTAAGGAAAATTCACTCCAGTTTTGTGAAAGATGGTCATTTTATTGAAATTCCTATTTTTTTTAGCCTTGTCCTATTTAATTGAACCGAAAAAAAAATAGTTTTACTGTTGAAATCAAAGTTACGTAATATTGCGTTATGGAACGAGATATATACCCGATACCTATATATACCTTGCCTGGCTAAAGCTCTCTTCTGATAGGTGTTTTGGTGAAAAATAAACATTTTAGCTCATTTGATTTCATTCAGATTCATTTTTTTTAATTTAGAAACTAATGTTTGCTCATGTTTTGAGTATGTTCAAAAGTCGAGGACAGCATTCTCTGAATGAAGTTAAGTGTCAATTTTTCAAATAAATGTAATTTGGTATTTCAAAATAAAGAAAAAGAGTCATTATTTGCAATCATTACATTGTAACCTTTCTTCCCATAAGAATACGTAAAAATCTGATCTAGTAAAATAAATAATTTAATGACAAGCAATACCTTTTTCTTCTATATCAAAATATTAATTTACACAATTGATCTCTTTAATTTCAAATTTTAACGGCTGAAATTTAAAAATAAACTAATTTTAATTTCCTACATTTAGTTGTTGCATATAATATATTTGAAACTTAATTTTGGTAAATTAACCAGAAATATATTTTTAATAAGAATGTGATGATATAAATTATATAAATTATTTAGACACATTAAATCTTATAATTACAATAAATTTACTCATTACTGAATCTAGTCAATCATTAAATTTTGTAGAGCAGGGTATCCAGCGTTCTTTAAAGCCTGGGATTCTCCTTAAATTTTGTTTAAACTTGAAAACCAGGACATCTCCTCGTATTTTTCACATGAACCTTAAATTAATTTTTTCTAACTGTGATTTTATTGAAATGCGAAGCGTTATTTAAATCTTTTAGTCCATTGTGATAGAAACATCTCGTTTAGAAGAAGTCCTGCAGCTGAACAGTTTTTTATTTATTAACATATAATTCATCTTTTAGTCATTATGAATAGAGATTTCCAGGCATTTTTTGTAGACTTTACCGATTATTTAATAGATTGAAATTAACAGACTTTAATATTGTGACTAATTTTATACGTTTTTAATTGTGTCGAAGATTTGAAACGATTTGAAAAGGTTTCAAAACATTTTAGAATATTTGAAAAGAGATTCCTAAGATTTTAAATAATTCAAGGTTTTCGACAAATAAAAAACAGTTGACAAACAAAGAATTCAGAAAATTTTAATAAATATTTCAAAAAATTTAACAGTTTCCAAAAATTTCGCAAATATTTTGAACATTTCATACAGATTGCAAGGATTTCAAAGATTTGAAAAAGACGTGTACACTAGATTTTAAAGATTTTACTCAGATTAACAATATTTTAATGATTTCAAATGAATGAAAAAGATTTCAAAGATTTAAAGCGCATGTAAGAATTTGAAATATTTTAAACAATTTCAAAAGGTTACAATAAATTTGAGATTTCACAAAGAAATATTTCACAAATATTGTAATTATTTCAAGGATTTCAAAGATTTTCCTAAAATTGTAAAAGATTTGAAATACAGTGAAACTCTGACACTGTGTCGGTTTTCGGGCTGGCGGAGGTGGGAAACAAACCCGATTGAGTTCCCACACCGCTTTCGTTTTGGTCACGCCTGAGCGACGCACAGAAAAACATTACTTTTTTGGTTCAAAATAACGTACAGCCCACAAATAATGACGAATTTAAACCAAAAAAAATTGATCAAAATCTGATCAGATTTCTAAGAGAGTTGTCGAGTCTAATTTTTGAATTAGTTTTTCAATTTTTTTATAAATAAACAAATATGACGAAAAAATGGCAATTTTTTCTATTTGACGTTTCCGCTGCTCGTCAATAACAGGGAAATTGTTTAAATCGTCTGCATAGATTAACATTAGTTAAAGATGTCCTAACATTATACAATAAACAAAAAAAATAGTTGTAAACCAATTATTTGTTGAAAAATTTTTTTTAAGGTTTTCCATAATTATACGTTTTTTCGAGTTATATTGCAAGACATTTGAATAGAAACAATATTAGGTTTTTAAAAAATTTCTCTTAAGATTATAATTGCTTATATTACAAACAAATTTAATGAACAAATGCAGTGATCGGGCATTTTTCGATAGAAAAATTCATTTTTTTTATATCAATTTTTTAATTAGGAACTTTATGATCATTTTAGAAAAATTCATAATTCGTGGATTAATCTTATGATTTTTTTTTAACAAATGCATCATTCGGGCATTAGTCGGCAGAAAAATTCGGTTTTTTCAATGCCTGTCTGTTCAGTTGGAAACTTCATGACAATTTCAGCAAAATTCGTAATAAGTTGATAAATTTTATAATTTCTTTCAACAAATATAATGAATAAATGTATTAAGCAGGCATTTGTCTACAGAAAAATTCGTTTTTTTTTTAAATTAGGAAGTTCATCATAACTTCAGAAAAATGCATAATTTTCTAATCAATTTTATGATATTTTATACAAATACATTAATCAGGCAATTATCGACAGAAAAGTTCGTTTTTTTCCCATTCAACTTTTTTAATTAGGAACTTTATGATGCATTTCGATAGGTGGGTATTTCCATAGACAAATGACCAAATAATGCATTGTTACTAAAAATTTGTTTAAAGAAATCATCAAATTTGTCAACTAATTTGGAATATTGCGGCAATTATCAATAAGTCCCAATTACAATGACTGATATCGAAGAAAAAAATTTCATCGACAGATGCCCGAATAAAGCATTTGTTTGTTAAATTCGTTTTTAAAAATCATAAAATTTATCAACTCATCATGACTGTTGACAAATTTATTATGAAGATTCCAATTCAAAAAATTATGAATTTTGCTGAAGTTATCATGAACTTCCTACTTTAAAAAGTTGTCATAAAAAAAAACTAGTTTTTCTATCGAAAAATGTCTGATTATCGAATTTGTTCATTAAATTTGTTTATAATAAAAACAATTATAATCTTCGGAGGAAACTTTTTAAATATAATATTATTATTGTATAATATTGGAACATCTTCAACTAATTTTACTCTACGCAACTTAGGCGATTTCAACAATTTTCCTTGTCTATTAAATGGTAGTTTATTAATTAATTAATTTAAATGTTGTTATAATTTGACAACTAAAGTTGATCATATATTTATGAAGCTACGACATCCTACTGTTTTTAACGTTTTATTATTTCAAATAAAAAAAAAACTTTGAATGATCATTTTTCGCAACATGACCTTAAAGTAATATTATGACACAGTTATTGAACCAATAGACTTTTTTTGTCGGAATTAATAAATTGACACCATTTCTGAATAAAAAACAAGAGAAAAATAAATATAATCAATATTTTCTTAAGAAAATGTCCTTGAGGGATCGTTGAATGTTATTTTTAAAAATTGAGCGCAATATTGAATTGTGAAAAATACTATGTATAGGCGCCAGAAATAAATAACCAATAAGTAGTTTTTTAATTTAATTAAGAATTAGTGTTTTTGCCCTAAAAAAGCTTTGAGCAACCTTGAATAATCTGGAATTTTTGAGACACATGGAAAAAAATCTGAAATTGGCAGATAATTTTTTCCAGGCCAGACACCATTTTTTCATAAAAGTTCAGATTTAATTTGTTACCATATGTTTGTGTAAATAGGAACCCGCGGATATCATGGACCGCCAGTAGACTTTAAACCCCCAACGATGAATGAACTTCCTGTGCCACAAGGATCATGGCAGGCAGATTATAACCGAAGACAAACAGCGTACAATTTGCAACTAGCGGCAGGACTCATTCTTATTACTGGCACCATAAGCTTTGTAAGCACAATTTCTTCACTTTTAACACACAGCTTTAAAAACAAATTCAAAAAAAAGAGTATCTGCATGAGAAATTTAATAATACAAAATGATTTAAATGTTTTTAATTTTTAAAATATACTAACAAATGAACACAATTTTCTTCCTGTGCAGATTGTATGTTCGGATAAGTTCTTCTTCAATGCGTTCCCACCAGTCCCCAAGGAAGAAAAGGACAAAAAGTAAGAAAATACATTTTCGCTTTTTCTGTCGTGAGATAGAATCATGCAATAACATACTATCTGTACAAATAGGATAAAATAGAAATGTTCCATGATCAATAAACGAAACTCATCAATTGTCTGGAAGTACGAAAGGTCTTTCAATTGTCCTCAAAACTTTACAGAATAACTCAGTTTACAATGCGTTATTTTAAATGTACAAAATTTTAAAGGACAGATTTTTGAAGACTGCAAATTTTTGACAAAAAAACGTTTCAGGTTTGTCAGTTATAATATTATCTTACATCACGAGTAGAGTTAGATCTTTAAGGTGAGATCAATGTTTGCAGGATGAGTTGTAATCCTGCAAGTGATGTACGATATTTTAATACCATTTGTCAACAGATGACACGGTTAGGTGTCA